>NW_009598658.1:22738-44701 GCF_000690535.1 Cariama cristata | reverse complement strand
CCTTCCCTTCCTCCCCGGCCTTCCCTTCCCTCCCTTCCTTCACGGCCTTCTCTCTCTCTCTCCGCCCCCCGCACTAGGTTGGAAAAGGCGAAATGAGGAAGGTTCCCGTGCCGGCCAACAGGTACACGCCGTTAAAAGAGAACTGGATGAAAATATTCACGCCCATCGTGGAGCACTTGCAGCTTCAAATCAGGTTTAATTTGAAAACAAGAAACGTGGAAATCAAGGTAAGGAGAGATCCCACGGCTTTCCCGGCAACGCCGCCCCTCTCCCCCCAGGGCTTCTCCTGCCAAGCCTGGAGGCGTTCGGAGCCCCGGCAGCGCTTGGGGACGGCGTGGTTTCACCTGACCAGAAAACCCTCGCTGGGGATCAAAATACGATCTGTCAGTTACAGCTTAGAAGCAGGTAGTTAATGCAAGTAAAATTTAAAAGTGTTAATCTCCTCTGGAAGGGGCCAGCGTAAGCTGGTGGTTTGGGTTTGGGTTTTTTTTCAGTTTTTGTAGAAGAACATTACATACTTGAGAATTAAGGAAGCATCTTGGTCTGTGTGTTAGGTGCACTTTTGGAATGCAGTGTTTTCCAGGTATTTAAGACTACCAAGTGCTTGTGTGACAATTTTGAGTTAACGGTGTCTTTTGAGGGGACCACGGAATCTTCCGTTATCTTTTTGGGGCAGAAGATGAGGGCCTGTAGTTTAAGAGCTGTGATTTTTCTTTAATGGACTGCACTGAAACAACTTAGGGTACAAGTACCGATACATAATCGTCAGTCTTGTAGATGCTCGTTCTTCATTCTTCTTCCTTCTCGGGGATATTCAGGCGAGCGGTTTCTAAGAGTAATCCAAAGCTTGTGCCACGCCTCTGACCTACGACTTACTGTGGTAGCAACGTTGATGTATGAGATCTTCTACTGTAATAGCGAAAATCCAGACACCAACAGTAATTTTGCTTCCTAACCTTGAAACCTTCCCATACGTTTGATGGTAGCAAGTGGAGGGAAGATGCCAGAGCTGCCCCTTATTTAGACTTCCTAGAAATAAGGTGAAGGAACAGGCAGGGAAGAGCAGGAACTGCGCAGGTGAAAAACCTGGGATTTTAACACTGCTTTTTGATAGGAAGTGGTGTCTGGTTGAAGAGCAAGGTAGTGGTGTTCTTTACCAAGCCACTTTCTTTTTGCCCATATCTATCACGAATATAAAACGATTGAAAACTTTGCAGGGGGTTTCTGTCATTTCTCTGACGTGGCGTGGAAGCTGTAAATGACATTTCGGAATACCTTTTATGTGTTCCAGCCCTTAACATAATTACCACCCTGAATTATTGTTTCCTGCTTTTCATTTCTCACAGCTTCAAAGACTGCGCTTTTCTAAGTCGTCCCTCTTGGGATCTGTAAACGCAGGTGTGCACAGACGTTCGTTCCCACTGGTGGCAGAGGAATGCTTTGGCCCAGTTTTAGAACATGAACTGAAAAAATGCCCCTGGCAGCAAATCCTGTGGCCTCTACTGGCTGGGGGAAAAAACCAAAAGTATAAAACACTTGCTGCTTTGGGAGGTGGATCTGTCCCTGTTCCAAACACCTTGCTAACCTTTCCCAGCCCATACGTTTTATTGAACCTGTCAGGGTTTCTATTCACCTGCTAAAGCATCTTTTGTCACTAAGATAACCGTCCCTCCTCAAGCTGTCTCCTGCATTCACCCTTCTCTGTTTTTCTGCTGTTCTGTGTTGCAGTTCAGTTTGCGTTGTTTGGTTTGGGTTTTTTCCATGAAAAGGGTTCTCCTCAGTCAGGGGCGGTGGGGATGTCCAGCAGCCTCTGCCTTCCCTCCCCTCCAGACGCAGGCTGGGGTAGTTGATGCACTCCTGTTTGTTGAGGGTCAACATTAGAAAAAAGCAGAGAGTGTTAAGATTGGGGTCTTTCAGGAAAACACGGTATCGGAGCATTACCTGAATGTGGCTTTTTCACAGTTAGACCCTATCTTTTAGATTTTTCACATCCTGATCCTACTTGCATGGTCTTAATTTGCAAATGGAACTTCTTGTCTTGCAGACTTGCCAAGAGACAAAGGATCTCAGTGCTCTAACGAAAGCAGCTGATTTTGTGAAAGCATTTATACTTGGGTTTCAAGTCGAGGTGAGTCTCCCAACAGCTAGATGGTGAGATTGCTTGAATTTGCTTGCATGATGTGTTGGGCCTCTCTGCAAACTACAGTAAGAAAGAAACAAAAATCCTTAGGTGGGTTTCTAGAAATAAATGTGTTTGAAATTGTGACTGGAGTGGAAGTCTATTTTCTTATGGTAATGCAGGATAACAAAGTAACCTTCCAACAGCGCATAATTAAAGTTATGAAATGGAGGACATCTTTAGCTGTACGTGAGAGGCAAGCACGAAGCAGTAATCTGGCTCTGAGGTGCTCTGCGTGTGCAGAGACCGCTCATTCGGCTTTAGTCCAAGCCAATAACCTTCAGTCCCTTCCAAACTCAAACTCTGCTTGGAGAAAACAGCACCACTTTTTGCAGTACGGTACGGGCTGCTCGTTGCCACAGACCTGCACTGACTCCAGGGGGCCGGGGGGGCCTGAGCTGGTGTAGGGTTCTCTACTTTGAAATAAAAATTTGTATTGCTACTGAAGAAGCAGTCGGTCTAACTTTAGCTGACTGACTGTTGTTTGGTGTGGTAAGTGGAGAAATAACTACCGGTGGCGCCTGTTGTACACGTAAAGGAAACATCAGCTTTCAACTCTGTCGTGGCACTGTAACACCCATGCTGATAACAAATCTCTTAATATTTTAGGATGCTCTTGCTCTCATCAGATTAGATGATCTTTTTCTAGAATCATTTGAAGTTACAGATGGTGAGTAGTTTCTGCGGCAGCATGCAAGTAGTTGTGTGTACCATCTGCAAGGACGTTCTTTTGTTTCTTTCCCCCTGCTCCACTTGTGTCACTTAGCCTCAGGGATGGGGAAGACTTTCATGCTATTACACAGAATTATCGTCCAGGTACAGGCGGCTTCAAAGGGTTGTCATTTTCCTAAGAGGTCCCAACAAAACCCCCAAACCTTCATCCTTAAAAGCGTGTCACTTTGTCAAAGTGACTTGATTTTTCTTGTCACTGAGTAAACATTGTTTTAAACTTGAAGGTGAGAGGGAGTGGTTTGGGGAACACACCCGTTAGATGTTTAAACCAGAATGGGCTTTGACGGCGAGGGGTGGGAAGTAGGGGCAGAAACATCTGTTACATCATGTGTTACTGGGACTCTCTGGAGTCCCCTTCAGAGCAGCATCCAAATCTGATCGACTTCATTTCTACTGGCGTTAATTGGGCGCACTTGGGCTGCTTCTGTGCTCGCTCTGAATTGCTCGCTAACGAAGGGAATGCCTTCCCTGGCGCTGCTGCCCGAGAATTTCTCTCGGCTGCCAGAGACCTCACGGTCACGTAACGCCGGATGGGATTTTCCCTTCTCGTCGCAGAAGGTGAAATACACACGTATCTGTATTCATCCCAGTAAAGCTGCTTTCGTCTTACTTGGGAGTTGTTGTTTCCAGTAACTTAACCAAGGAAGCCTTACAGAAACGCACACCGCTGCCGTTACACTGAGCGTGTTAACTCTCGTTTTAGTCAAACCTTTGAAAGGAGATCATCTGTCAAGAGCAATAGGGAGAATAGCAGGGAAAGGCGGAAAAACAAAATTCACTATAGAAAACGTAACCAGGACACGAATCGTTCTCGCCGACGCGTAAGTATTGACTTCCTTCCTTCTAGGCAGAGCACAATCCCTAAACTAATCCCTGTCCTGTTCCAGGAGCAAAGATAACTTGAGTTTTTTGAAACATTTGTAGAGCAGTAGGAAGACAAATGATTTAAGTGCTATTTTTAATGAACGCTGAGTATTTATTTGACCTTTTGTTATGAGAACGATGACGATGTTACCGGCGCACTGCAAACAGCAATTCCCCGGGGTGTAAGAACTCCTGCTTACAGAGAATCAAAGCTCAACCCACCAACAATGTTTTCTTCCTAAAACTTCTACACTGTTACATTGGCACATGGTAACAGTTCTTTTAAAAAAGATTCAGAAGAGGACAGGTTTTATGTTGTACGTTTTCTGGGTTTGGGGTTTTTTATTTACAAGTGCAGAAAAGGACCTAGTACACTGATCTGAAATTTCATTTTCATCTCTAACCTCCAACTCTATTAACTACGTAATCACAGAGGGTTTTTTCCATTAACTAATGCTACTTTGACTGCTTTTTACAGGAAAATTCATATTTTGGGATCTTTTCAGAACATTAAAATGGCACGAACAGCAATTTGCAATCTAATTTTAGGTAAGTTCCATTATCTGATCTTCTCCCTTACATATAAATAGATCTCACGGTTTGAGAAGCGACTTTCTGTGGGTCCTACCTTCCCCCCTGGTGTGTCCGCCCCTGCCTCTGCAGCAGGCAGCCTGCTGGGAGTTGTCCTGTTGCCCTTAAGAGAAGGGTTTGGGGAAGAAGCAGGGCACCCAGGGCTTGGTTTCTGGCTCCAGAACCCTCTCCATGGTGCAGAAAGAAGATTTTTCTGGTTTTTGATGTAGCTGCGGCATTCCCGGAGGGGCCGTTCTGAATGCCCTGCCCGGCACCCCAAAGGGGGCAGCTCACCCCACCAGCAGCAGTTTTAACTCTGCCCTTGCGGTAGCGGACAAGATGCCCAACCCTGCCCATCACCTTATTTCTCCACTTTTAACACAGACACGAGAGCCAAACATCTGTTCCTGGGACATACATGTTACCGTGTTTGCTGACCGAATTTGTGCTTTCTCCTGCAGGAAGTCCCCCCTCCAAAGTTTACGGCAACATTCGGGCAGTGGCCAGCAGAGCAGCCGAAAGATTGTGAGCTGCAGGGCAGCCGCACCACCACGGACTGGGGCTGGGAAGCCCTGGCTTCTGCACCTGCGAGAGGCCCGGAGCCACAGCAGCCCTCGCCCTTCTGCTGCATTTGGAAGCCCAGAAGAAAACCAGGGCTGTTTGTGCGGTCCGATTTCCTTCAGACACGCTGTCTGGTTTGAACACACTTAATATTTCTGTACAGTCATTAAAAGTTATTTTAAATTGGTTGTGTCTCTATCAGAAGTACAGGTACCCAATTTTACTTAAACTTATCCTCAAACAAAAAGGTGCTTTGTTACTGACTGCGGAACATCAAAGCATTAAGAGACTGCTGTCAGAACTTCAGGAAGGCTTTGAGTTTAATGTTTTGAGCCTAAAGGAATCGGCAGTTACACAGCCTAACCCATCACATTCAGTACCTTCCTGGAAAAAGGAGTCGTCAACTGGAATGCAGAGTTCAGTGGCAGCTGCCCGAGGAGTCTCTGCAACTGATGAACAACCCATCACAGAAACAGTAAGACAACAAAGGTAAATAGCATACTTTGACTTCATCCTAGAATCCACCTGTATAGATTGTTTTTATTCTCTTGAAAACGATCTGTCAGGGCAGCCGAGTGAAGCTAAGAGCAGCCAGGTTAAGTACTTGCCAGTGCTCCAGAGCCCAAAGAACCGTGAGGGCTGTGTCTCCTTAAAATGCAACCTGGATGCCACAGGGCAACGGGAGAGGATGGAGACCAGGCCCAGGCCCAGTTTGACTTAAACGCGGGCCCCTTCCTCCTGACCCTGCCAGCCAAACTTGTCACCAAGTCTCTTGCAAAGTAATTTATGAATGAAACAAAAACCAAAATGAGATTATCAAAAGCACTAGCAAATTGAGCAATAAGCATTTCTCTCAATGTCTGCGTTTCCAGAGCAGCACTTTATAGTCTGGGATTATTGGCAGTAGTGTTATTACAGCCAAATTCATTTGAGCCCTCAGTTGCCAAGAGATCTAAGACTTGCTGAGTCACCTCAATGCAGAGCTCTCATCAGTCAGAGTTAGCGTGTCCGTTCACGGTAAAACCACGTACGCCCCCGTTAGCACACTTTCTGTTCGTTGGCGATTTATGTCCTTGATCTCAATTAGCTTGAAAGACAAGGGGGGAGCGAGCCCAGGGCACAGAGGAGCAATCTGATCTTTCTGCTACAGCAGGTGCGTACGACACCAACGGGAGCAGGCAGCACCCAGAAGTCCCAAGCAACTGCCCCACAAAGGGCAGCAGGAACAGCGTTCCGTAAAGGATGTACCTGCTCCGGGGAGGGGAGGGCACCCGCAGGGAGAGGTCTCAGACCCTTCCTTGGAAGAGAAGCTGCCTTTCATTCCCCACCTACATTAAGGTTAGGGTTTGGTTTGGTTTTTTAATCCACCTTCCACTTACCAGAATTAGTAGGATCTAAACCACGGTAATTTATCCCATTTGGACATTTGGCAAAGAGACTCAGATGTGCCTTTAAGGAAAAAAAAATACCAACACACAAGTGGTCTTGAAACAATGAAATGAAGCCTGGAAGTATTCCAGGGACTGTCTGCACCCTGTACAGCTTCTCCGTACTTCTTTATAATCAGAAGAGGGGGCAAAACCTGCGAACAGCAAAGTTTTCTCTCCTTCAGAGCAGGGCGCAGAGCTGCTCAGAGTCGAACAGGAAAGGTCAAGGGAAGCACTGAAGCAGCCCAGCCAAGGTTCAAATATTTTATTTTGTATTCATAGAGTATGAAGGTTCTTATAGTTCCCACAACATATGATGTCGCATGCAGAGGAAAAACAAAACATTCAACATAAATCATTTTTCCCCACACAAACTAAAAAAAAAAAAAAAAAGAAAACCTCATCCCTCCCCTTCCAGTCCCCCTAAGGAAATAACATTAGCACTAATTTCTATAATGCCAGCCAAGATATGCACAAGCAAGTAAGAGAAATCGAAAGCATTTGCTAAAATGTTTGTAACAAATACTTATGTACAAAAAATTCACAAAAGACTAGTTCCCCCTTGAAGCAGAGCACATGGCAGTTGACACTGGAACAGATACAACCACTGGCTGGATTTATAAACCACGTACTGATCCAGAGGAAGAAGTTACACGTAGTGGAGATTTTTGTTTTGAACATTAACATTTACCAAAGTTTGGCAACATTATCTTTTAAATTATGCAAATTATGTAAACAAGAGGAACATTTCAAATCGATCTACATGCAAAACTTCATGTCATGCAAGGACACCAAGCACCTGGATTTCTCTCTCACAGACAGAGCCCATGATGTGCAGCACTCAGTTGAAGGAACAGCTATGGCAGACAGGTGCTCGACTGACGTCAGTTCAGACAACCTGCACTTCCCACTCCTGATTATAAAACCCTTTTTTTAATAGAAAAACCTACTATACAGGAAAGATGTACTGTCCTAAAAAAAAAAATAATAATCTAGCAAATGTTTTTCTTCCAGCCAATAGTACCATTGCAGAAAAGGGAAGGGATGATACAAAGTTGTAAAACATGGCTCGCTACTTTTATATCACACAAATATATCAAGTTACCATCCGTTACAAATTATGATATGGACAAGTCTAGAAGAGAAAAAAAAAAATCTCTCCAGGCAAAGGACTGGAGAACCGCAAGAGGTATAAATTTAGATAGTGTGAAGTTTTCCTCCTCTATGGCATAGGTTAACAAGATTTTCCCCCTGTATGAATCCTATATACATATATATATAAAATATTACCAGTTATTTATGCTACCTGTAGTATTCTTTAAATGCAGAGGGGAAACTATCATGGTTGAAACAACAATTTCAATGGCAAGAACATTTTATCATCCAAGTACTGTATAAAATAAGTAGATGGGAATCCTGCACAGTTGCATTGATCCTAATTTCCTTAAGCTAAGCGTGAGAGAAAATCATGACTGCGTCTAACACCTGGAGCAGCCGTACCTACGCTGAACCCAGAAGAGCAGATGTGCCGTAACTTCAGGACAGCCGTAACTGCTCCCGGTTCCCAGGTGACGAAAGCTAGCGGCCGTCAAAGCATTCCGCAGTTGCTGTACGCACACGAGGGCTAGTTCTTGGCAGTAGCATTAAACTATATTCTCATATTAAGTAGAACTGTACTAAGTTATTTAGCAAAGAGACACAGTCCCTGGTAATATATTAACAGGTATAAATAAACTTAGTCTCCTGTGTTACAAAAACAAAAAAATGCAATTAAGGTGGATTACTAAGAAGCAATGCTTTGTCAGCCAGTCAATATATAGAAACATCTGAACAGTCACAGGAAAAGAAAAAGAGTTGACCTAACACCCAGTTAAAATTTTACATTCTTCTACTATATATATAAAACTGTGTGAAATAAAAGTAAGGATGTATATCCATATATTGAACTGTTAATATTCTGCTTGGCACTTTGTACTCTAGTTTTGTTTCTGAATCAAGTATATTAAATTAAAGCCCACCTAGCTACTACATATAGAAAGCTACATATATATCTATATATAAATACACACACACATATATATAGATAGATATTTCCTTGTTATAAAAGATGAAGAAAAATAAATTAAAAAGCCAACCCCTTCCCTTTCTCCACCACACTGATATGCTCTTTCCATCTTTGCTGTCCTTCAGACTTTAAAGTGCTACACTGAGTTATTGAGAGAATAAAAGTTCAATAACACTTAGTTGGCTTCATGAGGCTCATGTTGGAAAATGTGGCTTCACAGAGAAAAATACTTCCATTTAAATACACAGAGAGCATTGCTGGACGTCTTGAGCAGATCTTCAGAGATGGAGAAGAAAGCAAAAGTGTTGGGTGGTGCCCTACAGAGTCACACATCTACGACCATCTTTTTGTGGATATCTAGGCCTCCTACAACCTGGGAGAAAAATAAGCGTTCGGAGAGAGATGAGAATTGCAAGTTAGCAAGACACAGAGAACACAGTTTATTCGGAAGATGCATTCAGGTCCACCATAACCACAGAACTTCCCTGGCCTCTCCAAACCAATTTACATTTCACAAGTACCGCGAGATACACGACTGAATTACGTGTGAACCAAGGTCACTATATTAGTACAGTTCACACACTCAAGGGCCTGAAAAACAGTGTAAATCACACCATTTTGGGCTGTCCTCCCCCAGCTCATATTCTGACCTTGAGTTATGTTTCTGGATGTTAAATGAAATGCTAACTTTACTTCTGAAACACCCTGTAAAACTGTGCGTCTTTACATGAGAAGCAATGGGCTGTAGGAAAGGTGGCAGGATTTCCGACAAAACTGCACGCACCCAAAAAAGAATTACCGGTGCTCAAAGGTGTACGATTCACGCATGGAGAAAGGAAAAGGAAAGGTG
This sequence comes from Cariama cristata, assembly GCF_000690535.1. Classification (NCBI taxonomy): domain Eukaryota; kingdom Metazoa; phylum Chordata; class Aves; order Cariamiformes; family Cariamidae; genus Cariama; species Cariama cristata. Next base: position 35,453 of record NW_009598658.1, on the reverse strand, counting down.
CAATGTCAGAGGAACTTTTTATAATGCAGAACTAAAATTCAAAGGCCGAACGGTACGGCCAAATGCCACGAACAAGAAAGTATTTTTGCAGATAAATGGCACAAAATTCAAAGAAGGTAAAATGCAAGAACAGGAGGGTAAGAGATTGTGGGAATGTAAGGTGTCTTGTCAGGAGGTCAACAACAACTGAAGAAATTAAATGAAAGGAAGAGGAAAACCAAACAGCAGTACAAGACAGGAAGCCTGGGCAGAAGCCCAAGGACAAACGACAACATCGTATTTGACGGACGGCCGCGAAGCAACAGCCCCGTGCAAGAAATAAACAGCTCTTTCACTCATCTGGGTGTTTGCAGGCTGCAACGCGTTCCCAGTTCTTTGCAGGTGACCACTTATTTTCACACAATGCCAGAACATTAACTAAACCCTACCAAAATAACATGCAGGCAACAGAACCTTTTTGCTTTAATAGTTTGGGGGAGGGCAGATTTATTTTTTTTTATTCCCTTTTTTTAGAACTTGCATTGATCCTAAGTGTGAACAAGTTATGTTTGAACTGCAGTTGTAAATTCAAAGAGTAGGAAACAAAAGCAATGCTTGAGTGCCTATCGACTCAAACGGTGGTGTATTATTGAACATACACCTGGGTAGCATTTTAAATTAATGTGTAAACACACGTTACTGCCATTTTCAAATGTTCAAGTTTCAATGTGTCATTTACCTTTTTTTTTTTTAAAGGGAAGGAATTTAAAACTTACTGTCAACTATTTAAACAACTATATGACACGGGTGAAAATCTACCATTTCAAGTCTCAATTGCTACATTGAAGCATTCTGCTGAGTAAAACCCCGAGTTTTTTAAATGCACCTTTAAATGACTGCCCGTAACTGACACAACTCCCCCTACCCCGGCCTTCCTCACATCCCTGTGTTCCGCAGACAGGGATAATCTCCCCAGGCTCTCTCCACACTCCGCAAAGATAAACCTTTCTCAAGGGCGATTTGGAGCAGACACCGGTTTAGAGACTGGGAGATTAACCTGAATTTAACCTCTGTGGAACACACCTCTCCCCTCCACCCCTGACACTGACACTTTTTGAAAGAGATCTGCTGTGACGTACTCTGAGTTGACAGCTTTCAGGTGCTTTGAAGCATTTTTCCCCCCGCCTCAGCAGACTGTACAGGCCTGCCCACCGTGCTTTGATTTTTTTTTTTCACTCCGTGTATTCCATTAAGCAGCTAGAGACATTTAAAACAACTAAAACTGCTGTTTCTGTTTTAATCAACTGTTGAAAACCAGCCTCCTACGACAAGCCAGTCACTCGCAACTCATCTTTAAAGCTGCTATTTTCTACCAGCATAGAGACTGGAATCCAATACATGTCTTCACGTCAGGCTAGCATTTTTGTCTATGTACAAACATAATTAGGACTGGTCTTGTGTTTAGTATGTCATAAAACGACATAGAAATTACTTTGTAAAAGTTGCTGTGCTCTTTGCAAAGCAATCTTCTTCAGGCACACTAGATTCGGTGGGAAAGTCTGCGTCCCGAAGGAACCGATTCATTACCTCCTCATATGCCCTAAGACACATTGCTCTACCAGAAGCCCCAAGACAAAAATGCCATCCATAATAAAGTTGTGGCAAAGAGTGACTGTTGCCAGATCAGAAGAAACGCTCTGCTTTTATAATCTTACCCTTCATACTGTTTACTATTTTTCATCTTTTTTTTCTAAATTCCAAATTATCAACATTTTCTTTAGAGGTTACTTACAGCACAGAATTCTTCAAAGGATATTCTTCCATCACCATCCTTATCTGCATTAATTATGGTTTTATCTACAATTTGCTGTAACTGAGTGTCTTTGAGATTGTTCCCAACCATCATCTTCAGCACCTGGAAGAGCTCTCCATTTGAGATATAACCATCTTTGTCCATATCATAAATGCGAAAAGCAACTGCAGGAGTAAAATAAATATACGTGTGTGTGTGTAAAACTTTCAGTAACAAATGTGGTCGGAAAAGAGCAATATACATTCACGTGCTTTGCATTACAATAAGTGATGACACAATGCTGCACAAGCTGAGAAAAATACTGCATTTTAAGTGAGATTTCTTACAGCCTTTCCATTTCATCCTGAAAGTCATGAAACATTGGAAACAATACAACGAATGGTGCTACTATCAAATTTAAAAGAAAAAAATCTCACTTTAGAAATGTCAATTGAAGTTGTTTAAGCACCAGCAGTAAAAGAACTCTATAAACACTGAAATGGAAAAATCTTTACCACCACAAATAAAGCACCCAGGTAGCAGCTCATTTGCACGCAGAAAAAATTGTAACTTTCCAGGGAAGGGATGAATCAAAATCCCACCTGGTTACTTTGCTGCAAACAATCTGGCATTAAGACTGAATTTATTTTTAAACGTTTCAGTCTTAGTTATTGAAAGCTACATCCATGACTGAGCCTACCCCTTCCCCACTCCAAAAGCTTGGGTCATGTTGTGTTCCTGAGATGCAGTTCTCAAACAAGAATTTAGTGCTGTTCTACTGCAGTAGCAAAAAATTTCGTGTTTTTCTTATGCTCCCATAAAGCAAAGCACATTGCTACACAGTTTTGTGAACTAAGTATCCTTAAATGAATTTTTCTATTCAAAAGGGAAGCAACTGAAGATACTCAGAAGGCAATCTCCTCCTCAAACCTTCCCTGCAGAAAAGAGCACTGGCAAATTTTTCACACAAATGACAAATGCGTGCAAAAAGCTTATAATCTACCTTCATTATTTCCCACTTTTCAAAAGAATCTGGATTTACTGATTACTCAGTGTTAACTAACAAAAGTTAGTTTGAGAATCAAAAAAATTTTTGTTAAGGAAGATCAAAATACTTACACCTCAACTTCTGTTCCTTATCTCCTTTGACACTGAACTGGGAAACTCCTTCTATAAATTCTAAAGAATACAAGAAAAACATTTACCAAAAAGTGTATTTTTTAATAAACCAAGGAAATCAATATTCAGAAATTTTTAGAAATTGTAAAAAGAATCTAAAAATCTTTACATATTGCCTACCTTGTGACACCAAAGCGTCCACATACTTTGAAACTTTTAATGTTCTTTAGTGGGAAGTACTCCACATCCAATACTGTGCTCACTGAACAGACTTGTTCACGCCAGTATTTAAGTAATTTTATTGCTAGACTTTCACAAGAATCTGATATAAAACTCCATCGCGATCTCTCCTAAAGCTACTCCAGTGGGGAGTCTGTGTAGTTCCTCTCAAGATTGGTTTCTCAACGTAAAGCAAGAATTACATTAAAACTGAATACTGCTCTAATTGCTAAAAAAAATATTTTTTGGTAAGAAATAGGGTAAAAAGAAAATTTACGCTGTTTAACAATGAAGTCATTATCCCAGGAGCAAACTCCTGAGTTGCCAAAAAAAACCAAACAACCCTGGGATGTGATGTGTCTGGATGAAATCCTGTAACTAGGGTTGTTAGAGAAGAAAGTCTCATATAAATGACATTTAAAAACTTTTCCAATTAAAAAAACCAAACCAGCACCAATTAACCTTTTCCAGTCATGAGCAAGAAGAGACAGTAAGTATTACCTTGACCAGAACTTACAGACATTATCACTTTTAAGGGGCTTAGACTGTTTTAACATCAACTAGCAATGAAGATTTTTAACCTGCTGGCCTCTTTTAATCATGAATATTTTAAATAAGTCTAAAATTTTCGAGGAGTGTACAAAATCAAAACTTTTGGTTTTTGCTTGAAGAGCCTACCTAAGATCCATCTAAAAAGAATCCCGTAAAGGAAGTATCAACAGAAAATTCTGGACCACTTTCACAATGTAGAAAATTATTTCCAAAATACCCCAACAAAAGACAGATCTCACAACATTTGGATTAATACAACTTATGCAGACACACCACTTACACAGTCTACCCCACTTTTTTCAGTCTCTTCAGCCTAGGAATATACTTCAGATAGCACCACAATTAAGACTCTGAATTAGCGTACATTAAGAGATACTTAACGAATAGTCCTAAACGAGTAGGACCTGGAAAGCTATTACTAAGCAATATGCTCTTTTACGCATTTCATTCAGGAGTGCCCTAATGCGCCAGAGAAACTAGTTTTACTGGTGTTGAGTTTCACTAGGAATTAGCACCTTATTTTGATTAACAAGTTTTCTTCATCCCTCCTTTCTCAGCTGAAGCAAAATGTGAATTCTAAAGCTCCAGGAATTCTGACACAAGGCCACCACCTGTTACACAGCACTGTGTCTTACCTTTGAAGTCCACTTCTCCATTTCCATCGGTGTCAAATATATCTATTACTCGCTGTACCAATGGGTTCTGTTGCAATTCAGGTAAAGACATGAACTCTTCCACGCTCAAAGAACCAGAGTTGTCCAAATCAAGCTTCTTAAATCTCTTTCCTAGTCGTTTTATCTCATCAGCATCAACTGAAAGAAAAAAAAAACAAAACCCACACCTATCCTTAGAAAGGCTTCAGTAAAACATTTGCCAGTTAAACACACAATGCACATTTCATTGCTTTCCTACCAGAATTTCTCCTACTTTATTGCAACTATTAAACATTCTCAGGGAAGATTATAAAGGTAACACCAAATTCCCAAGACAAACACAAGCCTCTTCATTTTATTTTAAATAAACCTTACCTTTTTTCCTCCCTGCACCAGCCATAATACAGTTAAGCCTTGTGACTCACTGCATAACACATGCTGACACAACGTTTCTAAGGATTGAGGATGCTTAGGTAGTTCTTAGTCAGACAGCTCTTACAAATACCAGCTATGAAGAAATTAGAGACTGAGTTTTCTTTGAAGGCGCTAGCATTACATTTACATTAGACTAACATAACACATTAGAAAGACAATTATATTAGTAAAGATATTAGCAAAACTAGTGCTTCTTCAGCACACCAAACATGAGATCTCCTGGCATAAATGCCAAGTTAAGCAGGTTAACACAGTCCCACTGTTGACCAGTTATCACTCACGTACTCAAAACATCCCCAAGACAGACCTAAGATAAGTTTTTTTTCTCCATCTTAAACAGGAAACAGACATACCTGTAGCCATGACCTGCACACATCCCCCCCCCCCCCCCAAAATTAAAGCAGATTCACTTTCTGCAGCAGTACAACATCATCTATCCTCTTCAAATTTTTAAAAGAATCTCAATTAAAGCATATACCTAGTACCCTACTTTACATCTCTGATTTTGCCAGTAGAATCCATAAACACCACTAAGAAATCTTGTACTCTCTTACTGCTGAAAAGTTTGAAAAATTTTCCCTGTAACAATCTGAAAAATCCGTACCAGCAGCTTGATTTATGAGACCAAAGTTAGCTCACAAACTGCTCACGCCGTCTGGGTATGAAGGAGGCACCGAAGTTCTTAGGAAGTCCTAGAAAGTGACCAGCATACAGCAAATGACAGCAAACACATCTTGCAGAACCTGAAGCATTCAAACTCCCCATACCAACTTCTTTCCTAACATGAACAGTCTCCTCAACATTTCTTAGCTCCATTTAGTGCATTTGCTCCAATAGTAAAAGAAATCGTTTCTTAAATTCGACAAGGCACATACATACCACCTGATCCACTTTACATCATGTTAATACGTTCTTAGGCTTCTGTAGAAGTGCAGCCTAAGAACAATGAGCACTTAGTCTTTTCAGTATGTTAGGTCAGCCAACATGCAGAGCTCTATGTTTGGAAATTGTAGCTAATTCAGAGAGCTGATCCTGTAACCAAAGTAGAAACAAACTTCCACTTAAATCTCTTGATATCCTTGTCTAGAAACCAACCAGACACACATCCAGAGATATACACAACTGCGCTATTCTGGAACGAAAGGGAGAGCACACCAGACGTACAAGATGGTTTTCTGTCAAGACTTACTTTTGCCTGAATAGCAAATTCTGACATTCTGCAGGTAGTCAGTCTTGGTAACTGCTTGCAACTACAGAGACAGAGGGCAAAAAAAGGGTCGATATGCCCAGAACAATCTTCCTATTGCTGTGCCAGCAAGTGACAGATCTGATTCTGCCTCTACGGTTATAAAAATAAGGCTAAACAGCATTTGCAGAGGCTTAGTTTCCTCACAGTTTCCAGTACGCAATCTGGTATTTCAATTAATTAGACTCCCGACACAGCATTTGCAGAGGCTTAGTTTCCTCAGTTTCCAGTACGCAATTTGGCATTTCAATTAATTAGGCTCCCGACTGCAATAAACCTGCGTTCCCTTTTCCAGCAGTTTACAGGAAAGCCTAGAACCTGATTGAAGGTGTGCTCTTAACAGCACGACATTGCACCGCAGCATCGAGAGCGCATTACTGTCAACATCCCTCTGAATCACACGGAAGGAGCCATATTACCATATGGTAAGCATAAGAACATAATCATGAGACTAAAAGATGATGGTATTAACAGAGAATGGCAAAGCTGAGCTCCACCAGCAATTAGCCCAAATAGCTGCTTATGAGTTCTGCCAGCACAAAATGCTTCTTCTCACCAATATACTGAAGGTATTTGTCTACTCTTGCTCCTGTCCACATAAACTCCTTGGTTTCCATTCTCCTCAAAATCTTAAAACTGTAAATGGAGTGGTCACTCTTTGAAATGGTAGGCACTATCTACCCTCACCCCCTGCCCTGCTGCCAGAGAGTTACCGGACCCACTACAGTTTACTGCAAAGCCAGCACCTCGGCAAGCTATTAACATGAGAACCTCATGTTAAGCAATGATTAAGAGAAGATAAAGCATCAATTTATTCTTTTCTTTATAGATTGTAGTCGAGGAGGTCAAGATTATGGATGATAAAAGACAAGAATCATATGATGGGAAGGGGAAGAGGTAGGAGGGTATGTAAGAATATTTCTCAAGAATTTTTGTGTTTTGCTGGACTGTAGCCTAAATTATGAAATTAAAGAAGAGTCTTCGTACTCAGAAAATGGTACTCTTTCTCCACATATACACACTTCCAATTTCACAGCTCATACAGTCAATTCCAGTTCAAGCGCAACACACAAGCCAGGCACAGATGTTTAGCAGCAGTTCCTACTAGAAACGGGATTACAAATTTCTCATTCCAAACCTTGAAACACTCAAGCAAAGGGTTTGCCTGCACTAGAGATCTTGAGAAGAGGTTCTACACTTTGGGGGAAAAAAACAAGTCAAAGAACAGTACTAAAGAAATTAGTATCTCTGCCAAAAGCTGACCAAATACCAATCTCATCCAATGTTGTGGGTTTTTTTTTTCTGGCAATGGACACACCATGGATGAGAGTACTTGGAGAAGGAAATAATGAAAAAGTCAAAGTAATTACAGCAATAGGAAAATTTCCTTTAACAGTTCATGAGCATAAAAGCCTCTGTTCATTATGAACATACAGATAAACACAACATCTGCAGATCAGTGTTCCATAACTGACTGGATGAGAATTTCATATCAGAACAATTTCATTATTTTTCCCTCAAATATATTGCAAGCACCTCACCTACCTTTAAAGTCCTTTCCACCAGCTGAAATTTAAAAAGCTGACACACTTTAAAAAAAATTCAGTAACATCTTTGTCTTCATAAAATTGCTTTAAAAAATAAAATAAGAATATAAAATAAGGGATGAATGCATTATAGTGTAAGTCTTAAATTTGCATAGGTTTCTGAGCTGGAAGGACTGATGGTGGCAGCAGCAGACAGAATTTTACAAGGCAAGCTCAGGAGACTGGGACAGAGATGAAAACACCAGGAAATCCAAGGAGGTCCAAGTCCACAATAGTGTAAAAAGGGTGCTAACATCACTGAGCAAAATAAGGAGGATCAAGCTGTGTTTATATCATTTGAGGCATTTTTTGCCCGTGACTCATCACAGCGGTCCCTGAGCTCTGGCCACAGTGAGCGTTCCTCTACCCCTGAACTCAAGTTAGCCTTTTTTGTGCTTTGCTCACCAGCTGACATGAGCCTCTAACGCTTCCTATGCTTTTCAGCGGAATCGGAAAGTATCCCATCAGCTTGGCGCTGATGCCTGAGCTTACAAACTTACTAACTGGCTGGAAATAATTGCTAAATGTTTTTCTTTAAAAGGCTCTGCTGGTCACCCTGAAATTATTCACTGTTTTAAAGTACAAACAATTATTTGTTTACTTCATAATCCATTTTTAATTTCATTCAGCTTGTAACGAACACAACAAGGTGAAGATTTTTAAGCAGTTCCAGCATTAAGGATTTTTTTGTTAAAGAACTACCAGTATTTTCACAAGATTCCTCTTCCATCCAGGCATTAAAATTCTAGAGCCATGGATACCTGCTTAGTATCTTGAATTCATTTGCATGCATCTAAAAATGGGATGGATCAGGTTAAAATGCAAGGACTCTATGCTTCCAAGAAACCACATGCAAACATTTTGTGTAACTCCCATTTTAGTAAAGGACCTTTATCTGCCTGGTGGACACTCTCGAATATATTGATACGTACTACTGAATGCCCACTCCTTCCCCCAACACAGCAGCACAGGATGACCCATTATGTTTTAAACCAGTTGTTTGTTTCAAGCTGTTATTCACACAACTGATGCTCAGATAGTATTGCAAAAAGCATTCAAGTGGCAACTCAAAAAGCTTCACTAGAAGCAGATTTCTGGAGTGCGGTGTGCTCTACGTTGAAAAAAGTAATTTCAGAAAAGTTTTTAATATTTTTTTTTCTAGTCAACATAAAGGTACATGGCTAGCTGCCTACTAGTCAAAAGTAAAGAATGCCTTAGAAATACACATCTCGCTGAAATCCACTACATTCAGGGATATTTTAACAGGATAATTGCTTACGTATTGTATTCAGTACATCCATTGCTGCAGAGTACACAACACTTATGCAGGCATCTGCAAAGCGTACAAACATTAGAAAAACTGTGTATCTCTGGGCAAAGAGGTGCTGAGCACTTCTGAAATCTAAGTGTTTACCTAAATGTTTAAACCTGTATTTAAAAGGTTGGCTTTTCAGATACTCTTAAAAATACTGGCTCAAAGTTATAACTAACAAAAAACAGACTAGAGTGTGGTCACAGAGAGCCTAGTTTCCACATATTTTTCCAATATGAGATCATTATAAACAAGATTATTGCTAAGGTATTAGGAAAAAGATTTTTGGTAATTAAAATCTGTTCTGAAATTTATTTTAAATGTTTCCAGGTTAAAAAATATATATATACTCCCCCACCCCCCATAAGAATGGATTGCAGAGATCTCAAAATAAAACAGACCTTCGTCAAAAAGCTCTCACCTCTCTCTACAGTCTTGTCTGATTCACGAATATAATATTTCAGACTAGCCACCAAGACAGCCATTTCAGTCTTGGAGATCAGATTTCAAAAAGATGACGCCCTTGAGAACACATTCAACCACTTGTCTTGTATATGCTTACACACAGCTGGCCTAATCCTTTTCATGACTTCAGATGTGTCAATTACAGTTTCCCAAGTTAGAGAAGAGATACTAATCTCATCCTAAAAACAAAACATACTATAAAATATTGTTTGTACTATAAAATACTATAAACTATTTTCTACTATAAAATATTGCTTATTATACTATAAAGTAGTTTTCTTCACAGATTTTGCTATGATAAAGATGTTCTTATGGACAATTTGACATAGCTTGGCTGACCTCAAATTTTCACCATGTAAAACAGCACTAGATTTTCAGTAATTCTCAGACACAGCACAGCTGAGAGAAAATCATACTTTAAGAAATCCAACAACACAAATTCACCCACTGAAAAGAGCTGATGTTCTAAAATGAAGGGTACAAAGAACATTCTCGACTATTTAATGGTGTGCATCCTCTGCATAGCATCCTGAATTTGCTTCCTCTAACTGCCAACTTTAAAACAAAGTAATTCTTATAAAACGAGACACCAAAACAGCGACTGCAGTGCCAGGCAGAGGTTACGGCCCAATACCACCGTGCAGATAGCATAAATACATTACCGTTAACTGACAGTCTCCCAAAAAACCTAACCATTCAAAATCCTTATCAAACCATCTTCAAAAACATTGTCCGGTCTTGGCCCAAAAAGCTTTTGTCCTGTCAGTGACAACTGCTTGGAAGCACCGTCAACATTTAACATTTGAAGAACAAGGTGAACACCTACTTAGTGTGGTTATTCACAGGCACGCTACTGTACACATCTGTGCCCCCCAAAATCCCTGCTCTTTCAGGGTACTCAGCCATGCAAAAATCTTTAGGCACAGTGCAATCATGGCAGTGATGAGGCACAAGCAAGCAAAGGGATGTCTGTGGTAACTACACACGCTAGGGAAGATGTAGTTACTTTGCACCTGACTTCCTCTCTACTGCGAGAACCACCATCAAGGCAGAAAAAGCTTTAATCATGTGAAACCTCATATTTACATAACGCTATCCTCAACATACAGTTTAATCACAGAATATAATGCGGAAATCTTCTCTTTCTCTGCAATAAAAGGAGGCAAACAAGTTCAGTAGTAAAGCTTTAGGATGGCAGTTGCTACCAATGAATATAGCTTGTTCCAGAATCAACAGTTAAGGATTGCAACACACTGCTTACAGCTCTATCAGAGACATATCTAGGTTTTTTTTAAAAAAAAAAAAAAATCTTCAAGAAGCCAGTTTGTCCCTCACGAAAAACTGACCAATGGAGCAGTAATCTAAGATCGACATACATGATTCAGGAAAAGACTACTGAAGTCTTCATCAAATACAAAACTCCCACTCACATAACCAAATATACACTGAGAGCATAACACAGCAATGCGGTTCTGTGGATAAGACTCTCAAGTGTTTACAAACTGATGACTCATTCTAATTCATGTGGGCATGTGCATTAGGTATAGAGGACTTGCAAATCACTAGCTGAAGCCTAGTTTCTCTGAAAAATGTATTTAGAAAGAGATTCCTCTATGATTACTTATTTCATATTACCGTTTGACTTATGAGAGCTGGAGTTCAGTTATGACTAGCATTGTGAAAGCAATCTAGAAGACTGTCCCCATCTTGAAGGATTTATTACTCTGTTTAAAAACAGGACCTGATTCACCAAAGATGAGGAATTTTATCAAGCAGTCCATACACACATACACAGGTCTACACATGATTTAGTACTGAAGAAAAACATTCAAGGAAAAAAGCAGTGAAAAATAAGTACATTTAGCGTAACACTACAGCGACATTTCACAAGACAACCCTTTCTTTGGTCAGCTTTAGGCAAGAAATACTTCACTATTTTTACAGGGTAGGCTAACCCCATGAGACAGGGGAATGAATTTTATGCTCACGTGGCCTAAAGCGAACACCACCAAGTGGCTTCTCACCTAAATGCCTGGCTGCAACTATACGCAGGAAAAAAATGCTTTTTTAGCCTCAACCTCTCTTTCCTCTGAGGGTGTAAATGCAGCTTAGGCAATACAGTGCACTCCTGACCTAGCCCATACTGCACCACAAGCCACTCCACATCTCCCAGGAACTTGCACTGGGACTGATGGAAAAGGCCCACCAGTTGAACTACCAGTTATAACACTTCATTGTACACACGTCAAAACTACTGTAAGTTTGTTTCATACTCTAATAGGAAAAAAAATTTGATTTTTTTTTTTAATGATGGACTGATTTTTGATTTTACAATCCAACAGCAAAAGTTATATTATTTCCAAAGGTAATCTTTCACCTTTTAACTTTAGTCTTTTGGTTAGTATATAAACTGCATAACTTTTCAAGCAGTAAATTCAGTAACCTCATACATGAAAGTTGTACATATCAATCTCCAAATAAGATTAACCTCTCTAACAATATAACGTAGCAATTAAAAAAAACTTACAGTGCGAGCACATTTCCAAAGGGTAGCTTGCCTCATTTCCCTGAAACACAAAAAAAAAGTTGCAATTATTTCCAAGTTAGCTTAGAGGAACTATTTTAAGTTTCAGCACTGTAAAGATCTGGGGCAATACAAGTTACATGGTTATTTAAAAATAATTATATATATTTTTTTTTTCACCCAACAATCACAGTGTTTTATTTGGACAGGTCTATGATACCAAAACATATAAAGAGATATGAAACCATTAAGATGTCTCCTCTGATAAGAACTCCCATGAAAATATCAGCAGTACACACTATGACAAGGATTTCAATCCCATATTCTAAACTTCAAAAAACAAAGTCACTACTTATACATTGCGCAAATGCTACTTTTCAAGCTGAAATAATATTTCAGAATTTCAAAGCTTCACATAATCTCTTTACCATTTTATTTTATACACAGAAATAGACATGTCCTTATGAATTACCACGTGTGCTGGTTTGGGCTGGGATAGAGTTCATTTTCTTCCTAGTAGCTGGTATGGGCTATGTTTTGGATTTGTGCTGGAAACAGCATTGATAATTCAGGGATGTTTCAGTTATCGGCGAGCAGGGCTTACACAGAGTCAAGGTCTTTTCTGCCTCTCACCCCACACCATCAGCGAGGAGGCTGGGGGTGCACAAGGAGTTGGGGGGGACACAGCTGGGACAGCTGACCCCAATGACCCAAGGGACATCATGCTCAGCATACACAGCTGGGGAAGGAGGAGGAGGCAGGGAGACATTCGGAGTGACGGCGTCTGTCTCCCCAAGTCACCGTTACGCATGATGGAGCCCTGGTTGCCTGGA
>NW_009598658.1:0-22634 GCF_000690535.1 Cariama cristata | reverse complement strand
AACCCACGAGTTCTCACTTTTCCGATTCGCTCCCCCATCCCACTGGCAGGGAGTGAGCGAGCGGCTGTGTGGTGCTTAGTCGCTGGCATCACACCACCGTGACAAACCTTACTCGATTAGCATAAGCAAATCATAGCATGTTTTCTTCTCTGAGCCACCTGCCCACTCCCCCCCAAAAGGACTCGCACAGGAAGAATAATGCAAAAAAGTGGTTACATGACCAGAAATTAAGACGTTACAGCTTTACATTTAAGTATTTCTGTAATGTACTACGCATGTTCCTGTTTTGTAGTTGAAAGTTAAAGTGAGATTTTTAAATCCTTACTGCATTACAACACAGTCATAGCAAGAAAAATTAAAACTTTTACAGTACAGTCACTTTGAATTTGCACATACTATGAGATCAACTACTGTAACATGAATGCCAGAAGACGCTAAAATTAAAAGTTTGTATTTTTTCCGCAAATGCTTCACATTGAGCCACAGAAGACCACAATACACACACGCTTAATATTTTATCAGAATCAGTCAGAAAAGAACTGACCAGATAACTGAAGAGATTCATAACCAAACATTTTCAAAAAATTATTTTTTAAGAGACTGTTTTATACAAGAAAACAAAACATATTTAAGACGAGTCTAAGATACATTCTATTCAGCGGTGATTCTCTCACAGTGTGGAGTATAAGGGATTCCATAGCTGACCACGATTCCTCAAAATTATACAAAATTGAACAGAGATACAGAGATTACATGACAAAAAAAAAAAAAGAACTACATTTAGCCTGGAAGCATGCGACTGCATTTCCTAATAAGGGCAGAAAGGGGCAGAACAAACATCTCATAAATCTAAACATGTCTGAGAGGAGATGTGTTGTTGCGGGGGGGTTGTTTGCCTTTTTTTTTTTTACCTCCAGAACACATCCATTTTGCTTATCCCCCACAATCCACAAGCTCTCTTGCTTCTTTAAAAAAGTTTGTACATTTGCTTTTAAATTAGAGCAGTGAAAGATACAGCCTTAACTTCTTCCCCAATGTCTCCTTACAGCAAGACAAAGTAGCACAACAGAAACAGATGAGGACCATCACGTCCCTAAAACCTCAAAAGCATGACTGAGATTCTACAAGAGAAACTTATTTCTCTGTGGCACAGAATCCAGGCAAACAGTGCCACACGGAAAATCTTGGATGGAACTCAAAGTCTTAGAAAAAACAGCAAAGACCAAAACAGGTAGTAAAAGCCTAGTGTATGTATATGAATATAAAAGGGTAGGGGATTTAAAATTGGGGAAAGCAGAATTCTGAAATAAGAAACAGGAACCAGGGGATCCAGCTAGGCTGCTCAAGACACGAGGTCATGAAGAGGCAAGAGAAACACCAGACTGGAAGGCTGCAAATTAAAGGAGAAAGGTGAATTAAAACCAGTGCACTTATGCACAAATATACAATCATAACTACATTTGAATACTGTTCTGGGCATTTACATCCTTGTTCAGGTGTTGGGAGAAAGTTAATTTCTAGTACAGGCTACTGAAATCAACCTGGCTAAAGAAGCATAAAATGCTTCTGAAAACTGAGCAGAAAAATTAAAAACAGGAATAACTTTTTTCAGTCACGAACTGAGTAAGCGCAATGTTTATAAGGAGTCTTAGTACACATCTAGATGCGCATGCTAAGCCATAATCAAGTTATCTAAATGAAGTAGCCTAAAAAAAATATTTGGAGAGGAGAGGAAGAAAAAGTGGGTAAATTTCAGCTTAGTTTTTCTGTGAAACAGTTACTGCTAAGAAGTGTTAAGAATACTTACCTATCCAGGACTAGAACTTGGATATCTACAAAAAAATTAGAAAAATCTAGTAAGTGACAATGTAAAAATTACATGGTTATTCAATATTTGCTACATAGTATTTAAATAAGGTATTTTAAAAAGTAGTTACCTGCTATTGATGTGCTAAGGGTTCATCTTCACAGGAAAATCCAGAAGTCTACAACGTTTTGAAAAGATTTTAATCCTTTTTTGGTACAAATAAATGTTCAAGCTACTCGTGCCAAGATTCCTGTTTGCACAGCTGTGACTTGGACAAACGTAAAGGTGTTCCTCTGTACTGAAGACTCGATCCTCAGAGATGAAGATTAACGATTTGGTCTTGGGGACAGGCATTTTTCACCATATTCTGAACAGTAGTACAAAAAGGTCACTTACTTGTCCCCAAATACAGTATGTGTACACACTATGAGATACAATATAAGCCCTGAAACACAAGTGCTAAATAGGTTGAGTATTTTCTCGCTGTTTAAGAATAGGTAGGTAGTAAGATGGAAGACAGAGCTATATACACATTAATGTGTTATAAAAAAAAGCAGGGAGGGAAGCACAGCTCTGAGACTTCATAAAGTATCAAATGAGTGCTTTAAGGAAAAAAAAATCAGATACACATTTTCATCAGTACAATTTTAATGCAAAGAATTACCAAAGTTTAACACCAGGACTAGGTACCATTCTAAAGAATGATGGAAAAATACTACTTCGTGATTAGATGCACTAACAGAAAATTTGACAATTACTGCAAAAGATCATCATAATTATAAACCTTACTCACCAAAATAGCACTGCATTGACATATTTTTTTATTTTGCAGTTTTAAGATAATGCTATTCATTTATAAAGAAAAAAGTCCCTGTAGAAATCTCCAAACAGCATGCCATTTCATCTCTGATGCAGAGAAGTCAATTTATACAAATAAATGTGTAGAGTAGCCAGGTTCCAATATAACTCTTATGAGTTTAAGTTGGCAATCTTAATATTAGTATTTCCTGCCAGATATATATTTAGCATACCTCACATGAAATGAGAGTATCCTCTCATATACATCATATTAGCACATTTAGAAACAAGTGACACATGGTTTGTTGAAGAAATGCAGCTTGTACAGCATCAACACTCCACAACAGATTTGCTTGGCACCTACGCCTAGTATAAAACACGCTTTCCTCAGCTGCATCTGGGTATTACTACCGTACTGCTGGAATTCAACTCTTTCTCTCGAGTTACACAATTAGAATGAGTGGCTGGAATGCTATGGGTATTTTGAATAGTCTTATCCTTTTAGAACAGACTTGAAATTTTCTTGAATGCTGTTAGATCCTTTTAAGTTAATTCCTGGCTAAACAGCAGCAAAATTAGGACTCAGACAAAAATAATTACAGATCAAGACAGTCCAGAGTCTACTAACAGAAGGCTGTCCAAATTCTGAATACTGCAGAAATACCAGTTTACTAGAGAGAAGTCAAAACATGTCACTACTTTATATGACATGTAGTTTGTTCCCTTAAGAATAAAAATGTTCTTTGCAATTTTGTTCTCTACTAATTATTCTCCTCCTCTCCTTTTAGCTGCTGGGCCTTTTTACCAATTAAGGAAAACCTACTAATGGACTTTAGCCTTTATTTCTTCTGTAGATTATCCATAAGAAACATGTTTCTTGATTTCTCTTTCTTTGGTAGTTATTTCAAATACTAGTCGCTCTCTCAAGATCAGTTTTGCATATGCTCCTCCGAGGTAGGATAGTTAGGAGCAGTTATCTTGACAACTTTCCTCTTAGTGAAAGACATGAAGAGCTGTGGATAGAAAATAAAAAAGGAAATTTGCAATTACCAAAATTAGCAACAGAATCTAAATTCTTAGCTGAAGTTGTTTATACAAAACAGCTTGTGCACAGTAAGACATCAGACTGCAAAACAGTTCTTCAGCACACTAGTAGAATACACTTTCTAGATCTGTTGGATTATATGTTACTTTTCTGCATGATGTACATCTTTTTGTAAACAGCTCAGAGACTTAAATTACATTGTCAGCCTTCAATTCATTTTCCGCTTTTATAAAACCGGAAAATGTGTTTATATGCCAGCAAGCCACAACGTCAGCTTAGGACTCATCTCAAATTTAGTCCTCTAAACGTGGTATGTGAGGGATTACAAATACAAATGAACTCCTGGAACAGTTTAAAAGTTAGATTGTTTCAAAGCTATTGATTTGTTTCCATAGCCACACAATGAATTAATTCAACACCTGGCAAGAGGGGTCTCCTAAGATGTTTTTAGTATGTGTACAGGAGTAGTCGTCTGAAACTTACTACGATTTCAGCACCAACATAGAAAGAAGTGTAATAAGCTCGTCCTTCTAAACAGCCCTAAACATGCAAACTGCCTTGACACCGCAGGCAGCTGTTATGCTTAGGCACCAAAGCTTCCCACAGAACGGGAACATCACTGATGTTTCTGCATTCATGTTTTTGATGCACGGGCACCTTACTGGGTGTTGTCACCACACTGCATATTGTGCTTCCTGCATTGCTCCTGCACTTTCTACACTACTAATTATCTTTGGTATCACAAGAAAGAAACTACAGTGTGCAAGTCAAACAGTTAACCAAGTCACATTAGCTGGGGGTCAGAACAAGAGATTAGAATTGAAGTTGATTATCTTGATAAAGTTACACAAAAAGCTGTTTTCCATCATCCACTACTACAACTAGAAAAGAACGGGAGTGTTAAGAAGAAAGAGGGCAGAAGCTGGTAGGCAGCATTTAAAAAGAGCCTACCCAAAAGACCCTTCTTCCTCTTCCACAAACACATAAAATGCTCCTCTATCTTTTCCCACTCTTCTCCCTACCAAAGTTAACGATTAACAAAAGTTACCTGTTGCAGAGAATTCTTCCTCCTTCTCATCCTCATTTGAGCACATTTTCCATGTCTTGCCATTTTCACAAAGCTTTAACAAAGAAGAACTGCCAGCTTGGTGAAGAGAAGTTTGATTTTGTTTTGGGGTAGGTTGGTTGGTTTTTTTTAATGACCACTGCTTAACAAGTTTACTAGAGCTTTGGCTGTCACAGGTTGGCACTGTATTCATCAACAAACACCAGGCAAGCTGGCAAACTAACAAGGAAGATATTGTTATCAAGGCTCTAAAAACTTTTGCATGAATAAAACATACCACATAGACACATCCACAGTGGTTTAAATATTTGTTAAAATGAATTTCAGACAAAGCACAGGAGGCTTTAAGCCACTTTAATATTGAATTTCCGAATTAAATGTTGGTGACAAAAATATGCAAGATCTCACCTACTGTAATTTGTACATTTCATACGTGACTTACCACAGCAATTGAAGTCTAAAAGGAGTTCACCAGAGCACAGATGAAAGACATGCCCAAAGTTTTTGTAAACACCACAAGAAATATGGCTTAAAAGCAAGACAAAGAGCAGTAAGGTTTGAATGGAAAAAAGCAGCAAGAAAAAAACTCTTTCATCTACCCCGTTCAGGAACAGTGTGAATATACTTTGCCTTTTTTGGTTAAATCTGATTGGGAAAAAACCCACAAAACACCCTCATCAAAAAAACTACTCAATACAGAGAAGTTGTGTCTTAGTCTGCGAGGAACCTCTGAATCAAGAAAAGCATGTTACTGGTTATCGGCCAGTATATTTAACAGAAATATCTGATTTGTACACTACAAAAGGAAATTTGTAAAGGAGATGTCATAGATAAGATCGCTAAGGAATCTGACATTTGTCTTTGAGCAATTAAGTAATTTTTAGGCTTTTCATTGCAGCCACTAAAAGAAATCTACTTGAAACTGGGATATCACAACATAGTTACCCGAAAACAAGACTGGACTTAAATTAAGAGCTGATAAGAATGCAGACTAACTGCCAAAATTTAGAAATTAATATTTAAAACAACTTGGTGACTTTTACATTGTTTTATGCAAAGCAACTACTAAGTACTTGCTTTGCATGAAAGTATACCAGGCACAGAGAGTGCAACTCCCCCAAATACTAGCTCCTCGGAATTAGCAGCTCTCTAGCACAAGACTTCTACTCAAACACTAAGAGAATAAATCTACCTTTGAGGTTCTTATGATGATACTAATGTCGAGTCAGATATTGTGATGCAAAAGAACTAAGTGAAGCCAAGGAATTAGAGGGCATTAAATTAGGAGGCATGTAGAAGCTGGAGCAACTTAAGAGCACTGACAGTTTCACTGCTGACCCTAAATTCTCAACCTAGTTTCTAAGATCATGACCCACAGAAGGAATCAAAGAAATACATAAAAATGCCTGACACCCACTTCACATTGAGTAAGTTCCAAAATTGAAGATCTGCTAGCAGTATGCTGTACTACACTTCCTAATCTTATATTATTTTTCCAGGCCATCAACAAATCCATTCACTCTTCTGAGGGGCAGCCTAATTCCTTGCCCCTCTAATCCTGAAGCTAAGATAGTATGAGAGTAGTTCAAGATGCAAGTCTTCCAAGCTGAATCCAACTAAGATGACAATTTATTGAACCTTCACAATGACACAACTTTCACAACCTCAGCTCTGCTTATGCCCCACTCATTTTTGTAACCAAAGCTGTGGAAGACTCCCACCACATATTTCACAGCCATCGTCTTGTCTGTCCAAAAGTCCAATACAGTTCCTGAAAGCTGGAAGCCATCTCATTTCACTTCTGGCATTTGGACTGTCAAATCTGCGTACCTTGTCACCCTTTGGTGTGAACATTCAGCTGTCCACATGTGCAACAGGAGGAATTAAACAGGTTACAAACGAGCAAGGAATTCTTACAGGTTATCCAGAAAAGCAAGGGATTAGAGGAAAAAAAATAAGGAAAGAAAAGGCAAGGAAGAAAAACATTGAGAGCAGTAATAGTACCAGGTAAGTAGCACAGACCACAAGTGTCACAGTAAGGGCTCAATTGGTACTTAAGAGTTGTGCTCTCCAAGTAAAACTTCCCATTAGAATTTATAACTTTTATTATTAACAAAACTCCATCAGCTAGAATTGCCATCATATATTGAATTCACAGAATGGCATGGGTCATGAAAGAAACGTGGAACATGGTCTTCACCAAATAAATCTTGCAATGACATGTTAGCAAAAGAACAAACAGTATTTTTACAGAAGAGTGAGTATCTACCATTGGTTTCTTCAATTCTTAAGCACCTTGTTCCTGGTTGACTAATTACAGCAATGTATTATAGTTATTTCCTTCTGGACCTTTGAACACAAGATACACCTACAGAAGCAAACTATGAAATTTATATATTGACCTTAAATCTGGGTATTTAGTTAGTACTGCCTCTGAACTGTTAAAGAGTTCCCTAGGTATACACAGATAAGGAATGGATTCAATATCCATCAAGTTTTAGGATGCATCCTAAATATTAAAAAAACCAAAACCACCTACACAAATCACACTTGAACTTGCTTTTAAGTTATTCCAAGTGGTTTTGGTTTTTTTTTTTTCCCTACTATGACTGTTGGTCATTGGGAAAAATAAAGCATGAGAGGAAAAAAAGTTGTAGGAAGGCTATTTGTTCTAGTAGAAGAGTTTATTTTATTTAGGAATTTCTCTAATGATTTTTAGCTTCTCTGACTCAGCTACAACCCAATACTTGAAGCTTCTCATGTTGAAGGCACTAAATCAAACATGTCCAATAAAAAGAAACTGAAAATTGCTATCGTCTAATTCTTGCATCTTAATGTAAAAATATACATGTTTTTCAACTCTAAATTTGCTAAGAAATCACTAACATGTTCTCCTCTACTTTTTATTCACATACACAAATACTATCTAAATGTTTATTCTACAAGAATTGAAAAAAAATAATTGAGAAGCATGTTTTTAACGGCCCAGATAAAAGTAATAACTGAAGTATCAAATGCTTTAGAAGGCCCAATAAGCTTTTATATTAAAAAAAGAAAGATCTAAAAGAGCTAGAGAAAATGGAAAAGTTTCATTTGGCATTAAAAAAACACCTTACAGTTATATTTACTTAACACATTGTTGTCCAATCATTTTAAGGTTTCCTTTGATGAGGTAGATGCATTTTCCATTTTCTGGCAGTCACAATTTTCAAGAGGATACAACTATCTAGCATGATACATCCACAACTCCTCAGCATCTCTGTTACACATAAGGACATAAGCCTGCCAACATACTCTTCTATTCCACCTTCATCTTTGGTTGTGGTCTCCACTCAGGGACTACAGCACAAACTGTGCTCTCCCCTATACTGGCCTATGAGTGTATGCATCATCCCTTGAACCTATGGTAACTTTCTGCCCAACACTTTCAGTTACGCTTCTTGGAAGGTTTATTAGAATTCCGATAAACCGCTGAACTTGTATCAGTGCTCAGTTTTTATGTATGATCTTAACTCAAAGGTGAAACTACAAAGCTACAAGGGACAGGTCTTACAGCTGCTGTTAATATTCTAACTCAATATCTCACCTGAATGCAAATCAACAGCAAACATCAAGGAAGGCTACAATAATTTTGTAGTCAAAAAAGGGCACTGCTGGGAAAAAAATAAAAATAAAACAAAAAACCCAAAAAAAACCCCCCACAGCTTGTTTTAACTTACCTTTGGACGAAGAACATTTCAAGTTTTAAATGTGTTATCCCCAAAGCAGCCTAAATTTGATAACCCTGCCTCTAAAGAAAATACTCTGTGACCTTCAGTGCTGAAGGAACTCAAAAAAAGATTAATACCTAATTCTTCAACGTGGCATTTAAATTGCAGACATCAGAGATAATGAACCAAGGCAAAGGGGATTGTCGGATTTGGGATTACAGTAGAGATCAAGTCAGGTTAAAGCCGTTACAGAATTCTAGTATTGTTGTTCTTTGCAAGTACACAGAAAAAGTGTTATAATTCCCTTTGCCGCTTTTAAAAAAAGAGTCTTATTACAAAAACCTTATTTTGGATATATTTATTCCATTTGTTCATAACAAAAGAAGTGATGATTCTTTAGAAGATTCTTCCCTCTGGGATGTATATCAGGTTCTACCACATCCCCCCTTGGGATGCAGGAGGCAAGAAAGACTCTACAAGTCTTAGAAAAAGCCTGCAGTTTACTCCTTAGTCACCATCTAATCCAGCCATGGCTCTGCTCAAGCTCTGTCAGTCATTTTAAGGGAAGCCACTTGTCCTCTGGCTGGCAGTTGGCCACTCGCTTCTGTTATGCTTTATTTAAATCCTCCACTGTCCATGGTCTCCTCCAAAATGAGATATTAATGGCTTAAGGCAATCGCAGTCAAGTAGCTATTCTAGGATATCACAGGGAAGCCCTAAACCAAAAAAGCAAGAAGCGAACCCAAAATTAGAGACAGCAATGTTGCCACAGCCTCCACCAGACAGGAAAACGAAAGGAATTATGACTGTAATTACAAGAGAATTCAGCCTTTATCATTAATGCACCCTTTGGCTTTATTAATATTAAAGGAAACACAGAAATAAAAAGTGCACCTATTCAAATAGAATAAAACCACTCATTTTACATTTCAGTGTTTTGAATTTGACATGTTCAGGACTGAAAAGCAATCTGTAAAGTCTGTGCAGTTATAGCAAGGATTATTTGATTTATACTCATACACATAAATGCCATAGCTTTTCCTATCTGAACTCAGTTACGATAGCAGAGCTCTCAGCACAAATCTAAACTTGCATGATCTTGTAGGTACAATAAAGTTTAACCACATATCTACACAGATACACAACACTATTTACTCATCTGCAGATAAATTAAAGGTGCCTCCAAAAAAAAAAAAAGAATTGTCACCCAAGATAGAATGAGACATAAGGACCCAGTAGAAACATAAAAGAAAACAGCTGGTAAAACTGCTTAAGAAGAAAGCACTATCAAAGATGGAAAACAGTTTTCCCGCAAAGTCCTCTTCCTAAATTTGGAGGAGAAAAGGAGTCATCAAGTCAGAGCGTACACAGATAATACCATTCACTAGATATGTGTCCATCCCCACAAATCTTCTTAGACAAGTTTGATGCAGACGTAATAAAAACCTAAAGGATAACTGGATTGCTTTAAACTTAACATAACTCAATTCTTGCATCTGTAATATGTGTCTATATTAAAGTTTTCTGTTCTAGTTTATGATCTCCCTGACAGAGTTTGCAATATATCAGGTAGATGGGTAATTAAGAGTGCTAGAGACAGCCATAGTGCAGTTTTTAAAACAAGGTGAGGCAGGGAAAAGATTGTGCCACATTTAGAAAACTAGCAAATAGATGTTGTTATTTGAAGGAGAAAAGCAAAACCTCGTATGTATGAGAAACCGTAAGCTTTCATACAAATTAAGAGCCCTCACTGCAAAAACTTGCATAAGCACTGCAATCTGTAAACAAAACCGGAGAGAAACACAGTCACAGGAACAAAGGTGTTAACTTTATGAGCCAAGATATGTCTAATACCACACACAGGGAATCAGTTTCACTTTTGGCAATTCCCAGCTGCTACTCTTTAGAGGCAACAACCCAGTCTACTTACGCAATCACTACAGAGCTGGCATTTCTAAAGCTTGCATCACTCTTCAAAATTTTCAGAACCCTGTAATTTTAAGCGCATAAATGAATAATGAACTCTCCAAAAGCCAAGGAAAGGGGTTTCCCAGAAAGATTCTGAAGCAACTCAACCTTTAGTAGGGGAACAATAAAGTTCTGCCACCACTAAATCAAAGTTCTAATGCAATTAAGAGTTCACATTAGGAAATGCCTGGGCTAAGATAGGTTGATCCTCCATTGCTTCTGGAGGAGTCACAAAAAATTTGCCAGATACTAATTTATTTGTTCCACTTACGCTGACATACTGGTTTCACCTACAAAACCTCTTAGTAGGTTTACTACATGACCCTCCTTAGTAAAGTTTATTCAGTTCCCTTAGCTAAGGAAACCACAGCAGCCTTCTTTCTCAACTTTAAAGATAATTACAATAAAGTTTCCCAATCAATCTACCCTGTGACTGTGCTGTTACACTGACAAAGACCACACTAGCAAAAATGAAAACAAGACCACACCGTCTAAACAGAAAATTTGTAATCCAAGTACAAAACAAGGTAGAGGATACAGGGAAGAACTGTAAGGCAACAGACATATCAATGACAAATTTAAAAAACAAACAAAAAACCACACACACATAAATCTTTATGCATAACAAAAGTGGAGCTTAAGAGTTTCAGAAAGCATTTCAAAGAAAGCAATTTTGTTTATCAGTATATAGTACAAAAGCTTAGAGTAAACACTATAGGAGAAAGTATAAAACAACTGAAGATTATAACAAGTGGCTAAGGTGTCATGGGATTATCACAGTTAAGGGTCAACATCTTAATACAAAGAAATTACATCAACTTACACTTAATAGGATACTAAAAGGAAACAAAAACCCAAAGCATTATCATGTCAATCTTGTTCTTCAGGACACTGATGGAGATAAATTGGATATCAGCCACTTATTATCTTCTCTGATTTAATCACTTCATTAATAAGAAGGAATTTTTCCCCTTCACTGGTGAACGTGAACATAGACAATCCAAGCAACTGCAAACAGTAAAGCGCATCATGCTTGTGTGAAAGAACAACTTCAGATTTGGAAAAGTAAAGTAACATATAGAACAAAGGAAATAAAACTTCATTCAAAACATTAAGCCAAAGTACGCACGCATGACTGAGAACCTGGAGGGACTACAAAGTCACACAGTTGTCACCAGTAATTAAAACAGATTATACTTAAGCTCTTATTTAGCTTCTTATAGTCTGTCAAATGAAGAAAGACAAAACTATTCAAAAGAGTTAAAACATACATTTTTACAGGTAAAATATTTAGTAGGCAATTAAAGCTCTTTCAGCTTCTCACTTTCTCTGCAACAATTTGGAGATAAGAGTTTTTCTTCAAAGCACCTTCTCGGAAAACAATGTTCAAAACTTCCACTCCAACAAAAAGCAACAAAACAGTGGTCCAGCAAAACTGAGAACTAATCACTGGCTGACCTACATAGAAACAGGAACAGAACAGTTACTTTACAAGAAAATATTAACTTGACCTAAAGCCATATTGAAATATAATCTGCTATATATGGATACACTCTCATGAGGCTGCTTTCAATTATGCCAATTTAATTCTCAGCTCTTCCAGGTACTATGAAACCAAAAAGAACTAGGGAGCCTCAGCAAATAGCTCTCCAGAACAATCTCAGTAAAAACTCTGCCAAGTTAATTGGTAGTTCAATACCTCCCTCCAAAATTAACAGAAACAGTAAAAAAATTAGGCATATTCTCTGTAATACTTCCAGTCAAGCACTCTTGCCACTGGGTTGACGAGGGGTGTGAAAGGTAGGCTTTCTTTTCTCTGCATTGTTTTTCAAACGTGCTTTATTTAGTCTGTTGCGGAAATTACTGTCACTTAAAGGTACAGTACTTGTTACCATGCTTGCAAATTTAAACTTATTTTTGGAGTAATTTTCAAAAAGCTAAAGGCGTTATCAACATCTGTAGAATCAAAAACTCTACTGCCTAAAAATACAATTTGTGACACTCCAAATACAAGAAAGTGAGTAAAACTAAGGGTGGCCTGGTCTTCTGAAGTTTCTGAACTTCCCAATTTTGCCTGTACCAGTAATCATCTAACACTGAAAGCCCTAACTCTACAAGCAGGAAGAAAACCGATAATCATTAGATCAGTTTCACACTACTACTCTTCAGCAACACCTAGCATTAGAGAGGAGTAGTAATACTTCTCTTTGTCAAGGGATTGCCAGAAGCAGAAAAGGAGTCACAGAACCCCCAGTAGAGAAAACAAGCCTCCTCCCTAACTTCTGCACAAAATGACTACAGGCCTGCTTGTGACTGATCAGATGTATCTCACGTATTTATCAGGCTGAGGCAAATATGAAAGATGAGAACCTAGCTGGAAATGAAATGGAGCACGTTATCCACCGACAGCAACAGACAAACATACAAATTAACGTATTTGTTCCCAACGTATCTGGTAAAGGTCCCTCACCACAAACTGTTCACCGACTTTTGCACGGGAAGAATGGGAGATCAGTATCAGTTAGAAAGTAAGTTTAGAAGGCTTCATATTTTCAGGTGGTTTAGACGCAGCAGATTCACTGTACTCCTGCAAGTGGTACTTGTAGAGGGGAAAGAAAATAGCAAAGATACATTCTAGAAAAAGAAACTAACATAACAGATTACACTGCATCATATAACATATTTCTCTACCAACTGACTACCCTAAGTTTTTAAGATTATAACAGCGTATTCAGTAATGAGTTAATTGCAACTGTTAAGGCTTTGGGAACAGTTGCACAGACATTTTAAAATGGATCTAAGAAGGCCTGGAGAAAAAAACTGATGCAGCTCTACTGCATGCAGAGTCTACTAACAGCTTAAAAGAGTCAAACGTCCTTGAGCAGGGAAGTTTAAGTGTCAATTCAGAGAATACTGCCAATTCACATAGGCTATACCACAAGGATTTAAAACAGATTCGGGGAAGTCACATAGGTCAGTGTCCAGTACTTGAGCACATGGTCTAAGAGCACTGAAACAGGCTGCATAAACAGATGCTGTCACCAGCCTTTCTTCCCATTTAAGAAACTTATAAACAGTTTAATATCACTTAGTGTGAAAAAGGGAAATCAGAGTCTGAAAGAAGGGAGATAAGCATCTTACAGCTGCCCAACAAGAAGAAAGAAAACGGAAACAGCACAGTAAAAAAGATCACAAAGGAAAGTAGACAAATAATAAAATGTCATTCAGGATCTATCACAAAGAGGCTGAAGAATATTGCCCAGAACTGTGTAAAGGACATGTATCTGAAAACAGAAAAGACAGTTCAAAAATGGGATTTGATTTCATGAACTGACAAGTACAAAACACAATCAAGGAGGTAAAGATGCAGAACTGGGCAAGGTGTGCAAATCAAAGGCAGCAGCCGACTATGCTAAAGGGGAACTGTTGCATAGAGAATCTGCAAAATAGAGACTTATTCCAGCGTTCTTAACCATCTCTAACAGTTAACGCTAATCTTAATACTTAGTTCTATTTTTTTAAAAGGAACATAACTTCATCAGAACTTACAGCTGTCAGCTATTAAATTGAGACATTTTAACAAGCTCCGGTTTAATTTATGCCACTCAAGGACTCATGAAGAATTCAGTAAAGAATAAAGATGAGTCACATGGTTTGAAAACAGGCCCTACCAACGCTGTGATCCAATACAGAGGGATCAAAACCACTGTAATTAAAATATCAAGAATTTTACAAAACACTAAACAGGTCTTCCAGGCATTACCAACTTCCATTCTAAATGACTACTTAGAATTTCCAGCACTCCAGAGTTTCCAGCAATTTAGGAATTTACTTTCCGAAAAAGATGCACTGCAAATTTCCAGTCTTCCAATTTCATTATCATAGACTTCCCGATCAAAGGAAAGCAAAATGAAACACAGAAAAACACCACATGGCCTTCAGGTGGTATTTCAGGTTTTCACTGCTATGAAATATTCCAAAATCTTGAAACAGTTTTCTTTATATGACCTGTGTCATAGAGAAAATACTGACTTTTTTAAATTACAACACTGAGGTGATGTCCATTCTGAAGTTGGTTATAAGAAGTAATACTCAAATGCAATTAAAAAGATAGAATATTTTAGGTTAAGTTCTTCATGGCAGGAACTGACTTGGTTTTTATATTTATGTACAGAAATGCAAGTATTTAACATTCAGTATCAAAGAGAGACATCTAGCACTTTTGCTGGAAGCTAATAAAAGCGTACTCAAAAGATTAAATTATAATTTCAACCCAGTTTTAGTAGCTTATAAACAATCATACACCAAATGTTTGAAGAATTATCTGAAGTCTCATTTACTTACAGATGTTAGTACTACTTTTGGCAAAGATTCATAGTACTTGCTAAAGAAAAGATTCCTTCATCCTGTCAGAAAACAAAGCTTATTAGTTGCTGTAACTAGCAATACAATTAGAAACAGCCGTCCTGAAGAGCTGTAAATTTTCCTAAGTTGTAAATGTACATAATAGAAAGCATAAAAGTACATGCAAAGCTGCATTAGAAAAAACGCTACTATTTATAGGGTCCACAGGTCCCAATATAAGTCAAGTCGATGCACCCCCCTGCAGAGCCCCAGCGACTTCCAGTAATAATTACCAGTTGCTGTGGAAGCTAACAATCAAGAATCTAGTCATCTAGTCCAAAGCACAGTACAAATAAACGCATCCATCCCCGAAGACTGACACAACGGTGCATGTATACAGAGCTTGCCCACAGAACTACAGGCTACTTATCTTTCTGCTACTTCCCATCTTACCTCTTCATAGGCTATACTTCCAAAACCTTACTGCTTGCAAACCTTAAAGGCAGCATATAATACGTACACATTTGTATACCAGTCTGCAAATGTATGAACTGCAAATCAAAGAACACTTCTAATTTTAAAGTAACTGTTTTAACTGCCCTTTGTGAGCTGCTGGGTAACACAGATAGACTTCACAAAACATTTATGACACCGCACAGATGCTAAACAATACCGCTGAGAAAGTAGTCAAGATAAACCATTGCTAAAAACCACCCACTCACTCAAACCAACTCTTCCCAATTTTTCCGGAATCTTTAGCTGCTCTGCTCCCTACTATAGAGCATTACAGTACTACTAAATCATTACATACAATGTCTAAATCTTAAACCACCATCTTCCACTTTCCCTCAATTTTAGTCCCTTTTACTCACGTGACTCTTTTCTCACCAAGAAAGGAAATTTGGCCACCTTCTAGCTCACTGTTCATTTTTTCAAGGCCTCCCTAAAGAGAATTTTTTAGAATTGAACTCCGGCAAATTCAGTTGCACCAACACTAAAGTTGCACTGTAACATTCAAGCCTACACAAGATTTAAATTTACTAACCTTTCATATTTTATAAGTTGCATTTGTCTCTAATCCCATTCTTCAAATGCACTGTCTGAAATAAAAAACTAACACCAGCAGTACTTAATGAAAATACTTTATTATTATTACTAAAACAACCACACTTAACATTTTGAATAAAATATTTCAGGAAAACTATACCTTCTTTATAAGAATCCCTGAAAAAGTTTAAGAATAAGTGGGAAACAGATATTTTGCTACTTAACCCTATGAAGAACATTGATTAGAGTGCCAAGATAGCCTACTTAAGTAAAATATAAAAATAAATTCATATGGTACTTTTTGTTATTGCTGTTTAGAAGTTCTCCTATTTATCAAGATTTTTTTTTCCTAGACTTGTTAGCAGATCTACACGCAATCAAGCTTTTATCCAAGAAATCTATGAAGCTCTCCTTCAGTGTTATCAACAAAAATTACCCATGACTGCTCAGATACCAAGGTGCTAAGCGTGTTAAGCAGTGGCTCAATACTAAATTAAACTTCCCCAAGGGAACATCATTACATAGACAACACCAAAAAAGCTGTTCAGTCATCATGCCTACAAAGTACATGAGAAGCTCTCCTTCATAAGCTCAGGCCTAAAGTCATATCCATGGAGTTTATTCCAAAAATTATCCTTTTAAAGTCCTCTCTGCTAGCCATTGAGCAGAGAGAACTCAAGTGACTTCTTTCAACTTCAGTGATGCTATTCAGAACCTATAGAGTCAGCAGTGAAACAACAGTTGGTTTATCTTTTACTACCCATTACAAAAAAACCCAAAACACCTGATAAACATACACAGAGGAGCTACTCACAGGGTGACAATGGAGAAGGGGTAGAAAAAGATAGCAGTACTGTAGCTGAGTCTTCTTTCCCAAAGTTTCCAGATGTTTGAAATAAAGGGTAAAAAGCCTCCGTATTTGTCACAAATATACTGGAGGAAGAAAAGAAGTTCCATAGCATTTAAAGACAATCCTGATATTACATTCTCGTGAGAATCACAGCCAAATCCACTTTTCCAGTAGCTGAGTTTCTTCCCAGAAACATATTAACCCTAGCCTTCCTTTCTGGGCTTCCTATCTGTTATGTTACCTCACCCCTTTCTCTCCTGCCCCTCCCCAATTCTGACTGAAGTTCTTCAACTAAAAAAAGTCTTACTAAGTTTTTTAATTCCTACTTTACTTAACTTAGACAATGATATAAAGTGTTTGTGAACTTCAAGTTGACTGCATAAGCTTTTTAAAATAGGCACAGTATCAGCTTACTGGGGGAGTTCCGGTTCTTTGCTGTAACAGTTTGCTTAAAAATGTCCATCAACACAGACTTCACAAATATTCACCTGAGTGTATTAACTGGCACAACCTGTTTACAGCTTGGAAGCCGAGATTTTTCTTGGCAGTTCAGGAGCAATGCTGTCCTTTAATCCAAAGCATTTAAAGGGTTTCTGAGACTTTTTTAATGCAGTTAAGGATTATTTATATCGTTAGAGATTCTTCCTTAATTGTGGAATGGAGTATCAATAGCAGGGCCAACTGACTGTCAAGTTACAAGCAAGTCAGATATAGTCTCCAGCCTGTTTCGCACTATCTACATACTTTTCCCAAGCAGTTAAAGTAACAATGTGCTTGTGGCTGTGCTAGGTACAATCTAAATCAATATATAAAACATTTTAGTGGTATTTCTGTTTGTGCAAAAAGGTCTAATAAAGTATAGTTACCAAATTAAAAATTTCAAGCTACACATTTAGAAAGCTACCTAAAATGTCAAGATTTAATTTTCCAATTTAAAAGAACTGTCACTCCAAAAATTACTTCACTTGAAAGATGTGGGTTTTATTCTTAGATAAACCTGAAACTTTTTTTTTAAAAAAAAAAACAAACCTCTCCACAGACTTTTGCCATTCAAATTATATAGAACAGACCTGAATAGGAAGACAAGCCATAGTTTAAGTTTAACCCTGGTTAAACTCATCTTGATATTCAATACGACTAAGGAAATATATTATTTCACATGGTGACCAAAATAATCTAGCTACATCATACGTCAAGCAGAATATATTGCTTCTAGTCCTGTACTTAAATCACTAGGAAATCATGAATTTCAAGTTATTTAAGCTCCCTGATCACTGATCCAGGGAAACAGCAGTGAAAACATTCCCAAAATACTTGAATTGGTACACTGAAAGATCTATCTATTCCAAAATCAAAGATGTTGGTCCATATCCAAATCTGTCCCACTTCATTCAGCACGTTAAGGCAATCTTTGTAGCAGATCCTTCTCAAACTGCAGGTGTCAAGATTACTTTAGGCCACTGACACCTAAGAAACTGAAGAGCTTTTATGGGATATAAAAGGCCCATTTCCAGGTCTAATCTCTAAAAGAAGACACTAAGACACTAACACAACGCTACAAAGATGTTGACAGAAGGTAGTGCACAAGCAAGCTTTCAACCACGGCACACCACCACATGCCTCAAGCCACACAGACAGCACACAACACGTTTTCCAGTGGCTGCATTCTAACTCCAGTAATTCATCAGCCTCGAGACCTCAAAATTTGTAGCAGTTAATTTGATTTAGACTTATTTATTTTCAGAGCTACAAACACATCAACCATTTCTGACATCACATACTAATGTTAACTTCTAAACAAAAAAGGCTTTGGATAAGTTATTACCCCACCACAACCTCAACCTCTTTCATTTGTAGAACAAGGACAATATTTACTAGCTTCACAAGAGCACAGCAAGATAAGCTCTTATGGTCTTTGGGAAAGAAAGAGCATATTTAAGTAATTTATATAATCAAGACAGCCCATAAAATTTTTACAGTTTCCAGGAGTTTCAGCTTTTCTTCTGTTTTAATTAACAGGGGCACACAAGTAAAACACGATACTTATTTTCTTACAATATCCTGCTCAGAAGGTTCCAACTGCATAGCCTTTAAGCATAAGCACTTTTCACTCCTCTCTTTTGATGTAGATCCATGCCTCTCATCATTCCTTCCCCATCACTTCAATCTTTACTCCCCCATCCTTGCAGTACTAGCTCCTCCAGAAGCAGAGGAGTTTGATTGCGACAAGGACATCACACAGTAGCGCCTTCCCTATTTCTGCTGATGATTCTGGCAAAGAACTAGCATGCAGAAAGCCAGTCCCCTTTGCCCCTGTGGCCTTTCTGAAGGGAACACACAGGAATAAACACACTTAGGAAAAGAGAAAAACACACAGGCCAGGAGAAGGAAAGGATGGAAAATAGGGAAATGTGTCACTAAATGAATTGGCTGCTAATCAACAAAGAACAGTATAATGTAATTTTTCTCCAGATTAGAAGGTCACAAATGGTACTACCCGGAGCAGGGAGAACAGGCTTCGGAGGAAAGAGGAGGGGAAAGGAAATAAAGAGCAAATTGCTTTCAAGAAGTCATGTATTAGCTCAAATTACAAAAAAGTTTTTCCTATGAACACAAGTTTTGGTCACCATTTCATATAACTAAACCAACATCTTAACAGTTTCATGCTCAACTACCACTCAGACTTATTTTAGGACAGAATACAATCTTCTCTACCAAAACTAAGCTAAACATAGGCAGTAAAAAAAAAGGAGGGAAAGCAAAGGAATTCTTTTACTAGCAGGGAAATCAAAGCAATGTTGAAAAATCTTATGCGAGTGTAATTTATGAATTACAGTAGGAGAATACTATTAAGCATATCTACGATTTAAAAAAAAAAAAAGCTATTCCTTCTGCAACACTGCCAGGTAAGCACTGATTCAACACCCAGCCACAAGAAAGCTCGAAGATCTTCATTGCTAGATTAATTTCTTCTTGAAAGTATGTATTTATGTCAAAACTGATAAATAATTTTCTTATAGTAGCCTGCCCACACCTTAACAACTTTTTCTATGTCTTTCTGACATAGAAAAATGGGGGAAACGAGGCACCAGAAGCAGACCAAGAAATGGTTTGGCACTCAAATGTGCATTTCTGCCTCATTTATTTCCCCAGAAATACAAGAACTACTGAAGCCTCCTTTTCTGGCACTGATCAACAGAAGATAGTCCCATCTCCTTAAAGATATGAATAAAAAACCTAATTTAGATGTTACTAATCTCACTCCCTTAAAGCTTCCCTTTTAGTGCCAAGTCAGATGCCCTAGAACATGAATATTCTGAAGTTCCTGCCCACCACAAACCATTTTCCCTTAAACTACTCAATTTTCATTCCTCCCTATTGTTAAATTAATAGTTTAACCATATAAAGACAGAATTCTACTTCTACAGCAGAAATAGTGGAAAAATATAATTTCTTTTTAAAAAGTCTCTTTCCTCCTCCATCAACAGGATGTCTTCCTTTGCAGATCAGAGAGTTAAGTAAACTTGCATATTCAAATTGGCCTCTGAAAATTGCTTCCAAAATAAGCTTTTATTAAACAAACTGGCTTAAATAAGCCTACCAAATACTTGTTAAGACCGACACATGAGCTTCACAGTTTGCATCCTAGACCAGTTATTCCACCTGTGACAGAAGACAACCAGTAGGCTCTAAGACATAAGATGGACCACGTGAGCACCTCTCAGCTCCTGCCACCTGTTACAAAACTGAACTGAGTATTCAGATGTAAGTATTGATAGCAGTGAAATTATGATTTGGTAATGGCATAGCTAGTTTGTTCTTCAGCTAAGAACCAACTTATTTAATACCCTCCCTGCTAAACAGTAAACAGTGATTCAAGATGGTCTTCTGGGTTTTTCTGTATTGTGAAAAATGTTTCAGTGGGTCTTGGCTTCAGTAATTTAGAAACACTGTTAGATCAGCTTCACCTGGAGAGAATGCACCAGAAGCATGAATACTCAGTAAAGTGAGTCAAAACAACTGAACAGAGTCTAGCTAACAAGACGGGTGCACTACGTAACATGGTTTGGGTGAGTCCTGTGGAAATCTGAGTCTTCTCTCCTACAACTATAAAGCTCAAGAGCTGGATATGAACCACAATACAGACCATCCCAAGAAAACAGTATTTATCTATCCAAAACCAAGACTGTTTAATAGCACCTGTGCTATTTACCTTTTCCTAGAAAATACTACTCCTAGGAAAAACTTGCTAAGTCAACTCTGACCGAAATAGCATATCAACATTACTTCTAGCATTATGTAATGGACTCGTCATCTTATGCTCTGCCTGATAGATTATTTTAGAACTGGCTACACCAAAACATCCAGAACTACATTCTTTGACTCATTAGAAGTTTATGTTTTATCTTAAGCTACCTACTATGAACACAACAATACATTCATCTCTTTTTTCACTATAACTGTTAGCTCTCTGGTCCTGTAAGAACACAAAAGAAATGTTACTCCAAACTGTGAAAAAGAACTGCTCTATTCCAATAAAGTAAAGGCTGAAACAAGGTCTACTCTATTTCTTCATTAAAAGTGAACTCTTTCAGTGAAAACATCCACAGGGTAATGGCATTAAGAAGAATGGCAGCAACTTACATGAAGTGTTTCGGTGGGGGTATGTTTATCAGCTGTTTAGTTTTAGCTTGGTTTTCAGACTACAAGGCACTTAAGATCAGCTGTTATCAGAACCAGCATATTGATACAGCTACAGTGAAAGCTCTCCTGGTGCTGTTACTGCTCATCTGAGCAAACGAACGTCTTTACTGGTAGAGATAATACCCAGCATACCTTTTTTCCCAGCATCTGCTTTTACACATGGCAACTGATCATACATAAATACTGTTCAAGAAGACATAAAGTAATAATCAACATGATTATACCATCAAAAGACGCTAGGACAGCTTTAGTTACAACAGAATGGAGGAAAAAAAATAAAGTTAATCATATGTGAAAGTTAGGTTCATTACAGGTCACTAATATACATGTGGGCATCATGGTTAAATAACATTTTCCTTCCTTTTATGCATGTTAGCATATCTCATCAGGCAAGTCTTTGAGAACAAAAATCTTCACAGAAGACCCAACTAACGGCAGTATGAGCGCAACGGTCATGTGGAAGATAATCGTCGTTCATCTATATATTCACAGCAATTAGCAGCATAGCAATCACGGCATAATTTCTAACCATGACCACCTTCTTCTTGAGTCTTGACTTCATTAATACCTTGTTCTCAAAATACAAGTCTTCTTTTCTCACAGTCTTAATGTACTCCAAGACCGCATGAAGGCATTCAGTCAATGCCTTGGTTTTGTCCCCAGCTGAAACCAAATCTTCATACATTTCAAAATATTTCTCCAAATGTATATCTAACAGACATTAAAGTGTACACACAAAGACAGCCTGAGCATGGCGGATCAGTTCCTCCCACAACTTTATTTTCTAAAAGAAAGACTACAATCCCCTGCTTAAAAACAAAAGGAAACCCATTTTCAGCTCCCAGGCCCTGAAAGGTCCAATGTGAAATGCAATAAACAGCTGGCCTTGCTCTTAAAGGGTTAAGAACGAAAAAGTTTAAGGCAGTTATATTTCTCCAGCTGTAAAACCAAAATATTGCCAGAGTCTTCCTGCAGCCACGGTACTGGATAATTTAGGCTAAAATAAATGTTTATTAAAAAAGGGCGTTGATTTCTTGGCAGCGGTGAAAAGCAGGAGAAACCCCTAGTGTCGACGTAAAATACTACAGGACTCCATACTGTATCTCTGGGTTCATTTTACGGCAGTAAAAGGGAAATTTAAATCATCATGATTAAAAAAAACCCAACAGAGTAACTCAAATACACACACCTGGACGTACCGCACACCTTCCTCCTGCAGTCTTAAAACCCACAGGTCTATCTTATTTGAAGTGTCAGCTTTCTAAACCCAGACCAATTAAAGTATACATTATCTA
>NW_009598657.1:26165-38365 GCF_000690535.1 Cariama cristata | reverse complement strand
CAATTAATAATAATTACTATTAATTTTTGACAATTAATTATATAATTAATACATATTTTTACTATTGTCAGACATCCAGCCAACAAAGGAAATATTTGCTTACAGTATCAGTCAGAAAAGTTTTGCAATAGTAAATAAGAGTAAATGATTTGTTTGCTGAATGGGTGAGAAAATGAAGATGAGGGGAGGGCATAATTCTGGTTGCTAAAATAAATTTACTCTTTATTGTTCAGTACCACAAGCCAAATAGCAGAAAAATCGTTTGTGTTTGCATTATGTTCATAGAAATATTAAGGTCTTAGCAAGCTTCCTCAAAAACCTAATTTAGCTCTCCTTTTCTTAATAGTGGAATGTATTAATGTTGAAAGGTATTATTCAGAAATAATGAGCTCTGAATCTTCCAAAGTCGTCTAACCAATACTCAGCTGAGTTTTAAAGATGAATAACTAGGACAATCTTTTTTTGGTAACACAGAGCTAAGGACAAAATTTGGCCAAGCCAGAAGAAAAATGAAAGAGAAGCTTTGTGAGCCCGTTTACACTCCCCCTGCACACCATCCGTTAGATTGCTGTGTTGCTTCCAAGTCTACTGAGCCAGGTACTCTGAGACATCCCTCCCTCCCTGTTCTGCACCCGTCCAACACATTTCCTGGCCTCAGGTTGTCCGTTTATGATTTCTTCCCAGAAACAGGACGTCACAGTCCAGCTGCTCTGAACTTCGTAATTAAGGCTGGCTGTTCCATTTTCCTGCCACCTTAAATGTACCTTTTCCCACAACCTTACAGTTCAGTTCTTCAGGGATTTCAGTTTAATGCATGATGCATCCATCTGACTGAGCATACCGGTCCATATGAAACGAATAAACATAGCCAGATGAAATGCTAAACAGAGCTGCATGTATTTCTGTTCTTCAGATAGACCCCCTGTTCTGGAGCTCTTTGTAGCTGGAGAAAGGTCATTTTCAGATGTTCAGAAACTCTCCTCACTTTCCCCTCCCTTTTTCCTAACTTTCAGCAGTAACACCCAGCTCTGTAAACCCTTGTGTTTTTTTTTTTTCAAAATGCTTGTGCAGCATGGATATGAATTTACAGAAGTGCTCTTCACAGATTTGTGTCAGTACCTGCGTCGCAGCTTACCAGAACTTGCTATGCGATGGCAACTGCCATTGCCAGAATGTTTTTCTCTGTGCAGAAATGCTTCTAGTATGTTTTAAGGTCTCCAAAAATCCATCAAAAGCACAGTTTGACAGATAGTAAAGGGAGTAAAGAGTCACTGGGGAAATGGACAGATTAGGTGTCGTAAACCCCTCCTTTGCTACCTCAAGTTAGTACAACATGTGTTGATACGTTTCTCTATATAGGCAAACAGTTGTGGTAGCCCTCTTTTCAGCTGACGGGTAACATTGGTTGCAGATCAAACAGCCACCAACAAACTCCTCCCTACTTTCCATTAAAAAGAAGTAATTTGATTTTCTTACAATTATTTCAGATTTCCTCCCCCTCAACTATGAAAAAATAATATAAAAATTATTCATATGTTCCTTTGAAAATTCTAGGAGGTTTTAATGATGTTTGTTATTACACCTAGTACCCACCGTTATTAAATCAGTGTGTAAATTTCCTCAGGCTAAAAGGGATACATATTTAAAACACAACATATGGGTTTAGCTATTTTAGCCCTCTTTAAGTGAGTGGGAGTAAAACATTTAAATCCTCACATACCTATTTGAAAACGTAACTGTTTTTGCTAGAATACAGTGGTAGCTTGATTGTTTCAATGCCTTAAAAGGGAGAAATATATGAACAGAAAATGTTTTCAGTTTTGATTAACTTGATGTTTGCAAAGCCTATCTGGAGACAGAAATAACTCTCTGTTAAACATTTTTGAACAAGTACGAATCAAAATATATACATGCTATTAAGAGAAAAGTAATATGTAAAGATAAAGTCAGAAAACCATACAAGTACATGGGTTTAACTTTTAGCTAACCTGTTTGAGTTCAAATAGAATGAATGTTAACTAAAAATTGTTAACTAATGAATCCCTCTAATCTGGACTCCTGTGAGGATATAACCCATCCTCTAGGGTGTATGTAGTATGACTGAGAGCTGGAAAGGAAATTTGGCAACTTCTAACAGGCGTGAAGTTAGCAATTTAACTTAGTTTGCTTTGTACCAAAGTGGAAAAGAATGGCCTATACAATCAGAGATAGCTGTGCATTGGGTCAGGAAGCTAACCCATAGTGAAATTCCACTGTAATATAAAACCAGATACGGCAATGTCTTGGATGCTACCATAGGAGATGAAGATGGTTCAGGTCCTGCAGAAACGTTCAATGTGACCACACTCACAGTTTTTTTTCTGGCCACTACTGCAACATGGATATATTGGTCACTGCTAGGCTAAATTTTAGGTAGATCTTCAGTGATATTAAGGGAGTTACTCTAGTTTTATTCTCTTACAATATAAGCCACATAAAGGGTATTACATACAACTGTCCCAAGTGGATTTTTTCCAGCAGGAGGGATTCAGCTCATTTTTCTCCACAGTGAACACTAATTCAACACTTTCACTGTTGAATTCAGCACTTTCTATGCACTGAGTGCATTGTGGTTTGCCTTGGAAATCTGTACAATGGTCCACAGTTTGAAAAACAAAAAGTGATTAGTTTGTCTCACTTTTTAAAAATACAAATAACATTGTGAAGGTGTATTTTCCATTATATGGTCTTTCTCAAAGATATGTTTTACTAAGCCCCAAAGCATGATTTCATGGCATAAACACAGACGTTTGTTTAAGAACCAGTTTTAGACTACTCTTATTGAGCCGTATGTCCAGTATAAGGAGCACAGATGTTATGACCTCAGATTTGGAATGTCAGCACATAATAAGTTAGTCTAGACCTGTATCACCAGTGACAGACATACAGTTGATAGCCAAGTGTGACTTACAGAGGACTTTCATTTAAGCTGCCAAGTAATTTCCAGGTCCTTCTACCAGTCCTGCCAGGCTGTCTTTCTCTGCTGAGGTGAGTCAGCACAAGTCAATGCCAAAGCAAAAAGCAAATTCTCAGGGATAACAATTTTTAGGACAACTAGGCTAGGAAGAACAAAATAACAAACACGAGTTATAACTGGGAGTTGGATTTGTGTTAAAAAAAAAACCAAAACCAAACCAACAATTTTCCCAAATAGTTAGAAAACATCTGAGGTCTTTTAATTTGTTTAATAATGCTGGCATGATCTTACATCATGGTTGAATGTTAATGTCTGCTTTCTAACCAAGTAGCAAGTCTGAAAACAATTTCTCTGTTTCAGGTAATCTTCAGACATATCTACTGGGAATGATATTGGCTATGCTTATCTTCCTGTTCTTTAGAATCTTTCCAATATCTATTTTTATTGTTACTTTTAAAGAAGACTAATATAGAGCTAGTTTATCAACAACTCCTTTGTCATAAGATATCTTTGGCCACCTCTCCTTAGGGAACCGTTCTGGACTGGAAAACGAATCCCAGCTTATGCTTGGAAGTATTGTCCCTGGGAGCGACACTTTCATGCGGTGGCATCACATTTGATTTTGGTGCTATACTGGCATGGGTGATGGCTGGGCAGTCACTGACTTTGGCTGTGAAGGAACAGCTGGATCAGCCAAGGCAAGCTCACCACACCTTCCTAGGACCACCCGCATGCTCAGGTCAGCCTTGTCATCCTCTGTCTCTGAATTACCGTTATTGCTTCTTCTGACCTTTACTGTCCCAGGTATGTGGATCTTGGCTATATGAAGATATATCATAATATCGTAAGTGATAATCATGACTGTTCCTACTGGTCAAATCTCTGTACTCCTGGGGGTCAAGCAGACCAAAAAATCCCACTACAGCCTTTTCGTTCTACACAGGCAATGCTGTTCCTAGTTGTAGAAACTTAGAATCATGGAATAGTATGGACTGGAAAGGACCTTTGAAAATCTAGTTCAACCCCCCTGCCATGGGCACGGACATCTGTCACTTGACCAGGTTGCTCAAAGCCCCATTCAACCTGACTTTGAATACTTCCAGGGACGGGACATCCACAACTTCTCTGGGCAACCTGTTTCAGTGCCTCACCACCCTCATCGTAAAGAATTTTTGTCTTATGTCCCATCTAAATTTACCCTCTTTCAGTTTAAAACCATTGTCCCTTGTCCTGTCACTACAGACCTTGGTAAAAAGTCTCCCTCCATTTTTCTCATAAGCCTTGATTATATATTGAAAAGCCACAATAATGTTTCCCTGGAGCTACCTTCTCTTCTCCAGGCTGAACAACCCCAACTCTATTGATCTTTCTCTGGAGCTTCTCCAACAGGTCTGTGCTTTTCTTGTGTTGGGTGCCCCAGAGCCAAAGGCAGTACTGCAGGGGGGGTCCCATAAGAGTGGAGTACAGGGGAAGAATCCTCTCCTTCGACCTGCTGGCCATGCTGCTTGTGATGCACGCCAGGATATGGTTGGCTTTCTGGGCTGCAAGTGCACAATGCTGACTCATATCCAATTGTTCATTCATCAGTATGCCCAAGTCCTTCTACTCAGGGCTACTCTCAATCTATTCATTCCCCAGTCTGTACTGATATTGGGGATTGCTCTGGTCCAACTGCAGAACCTTGTACTTAGCCTTGTTGAACTTCATGAAATTCACATGGGCCCACCTCTCAACCCTGTCAAGGTCCTTCTGGATGGCATCCCTTGCCTCAAGTGAATCAACTGCACCACTCAACAAGTGTCATCTGCAAACTCGCCGAAGGTATACTCAATCCCACTGCCTATGTCATCGATGAAGATATTAAATGTTATTGTTCCCACTATGGACCCTTGAGGGACACCACTCATTATTGGTTTCCACTTGGACTTCAAGCCATTGACTGTAACTATTTGGACATGCCAGCCAGCCAATTTCTCACCCATCTAACAGTCCATCCATCAAACCCATATCTCTACAATTTAGAAGTAAGAATGTTGTGGGGGACTGTATCAAAGGCCTTACAGAAGTCTAGGTAGATGACAATGCTACACTGTAGAAGGTCACTAGATTAGTCAGGCATGGTCTGCCCTTGGTGAAGCCATGTTGGCCGTCTCTAATCAACTCCCTGTCTTCCATATTTTTTGACATATCTTCCAGGAAATTCTATTCCATGATCTTATCAGGCATGGAGGTGAGGTTGGCTGGTTAGTAGTTCTCAAGGCCTTCCTTTATACCCTTTTTAAAGTCCAGTGGCATCAACCAAGGTAAGCTGCTGTGCATCAGTGAGGCCAGCCACAACCCAGGTGTTCAGTCTGTTTACCAGCTGGTTCTTAAATAAGGTGAGCCCAGTGTGAGTAAATAACTAATTAGACTTAGACTGATGCTTCAAAGCACAAATATAGAGACATACTATTTCCTCAGTTAAAGGATGAATTAAATTAACTCAACATGTTCTACAAATGGGCAAAACTAATGCTATGTGAGATTTTACCAGACCTTAAGTTTTGCTGTAGAGGAGCCTGAAATTTTGTTGTTTCACAGGCCCCCAGGGGTAGTGCTTTAACACAGTCCTGTGCCTTGGCCAGGACCTTGTTTCTGTTGGTTCTTCGCCACTCCTTGGCCTTACTCACTGCAGGCTACTACAACCTACTTCTGCTATGCAAAACTAATTTCTTCCATCCAGTGAGGGACTTTATAATATCTGCCATGAACAGTTGGTCCCCACTTTGTATTTTTGTCTATTTGTTAAAGCCTCAATTGAGAATATCTCAGTTTTGTTTCCTGGCACTGAGTTAGTTACCAGTGCATCCTTTGCAAGTAATGCAGCTTTTGTTCCAAGTCAGCTTTTTTTATTTCTTGACTGGTAACTTCCTGGTCAGAATGTTTTGGTTGTGCAACACCTTCTGCTCTCACTAATTATTTGAAGTGCGTTGCAGCTTGTGATGTGCTACAGAAAACATTTAGGAGTATCTAGTTATTGTGCATCTCCTATTGTCCCTCTGTTATCTCCACACTTCCTTTATTGAAACCCGGCCTGAACCATCATATTTTCCCTCCTTTGCTTAAACTTCTTTCATTTCTAGAAGTGCAGAAACATACCCTGTATATATCCTCTCTGCAGAAAGTTATGCACAAAACAGAGGAAAAAAGTTCCATGACAATCTAAACAAAAATACTCACAAATCTTTGAACTGGGAAGCTGTGTATTTTTTTTTTTGCTGCATATCTTATCCTGTTAAAATACAAATTTGCTGGAAACTTCTCAGGGAAGGGATCTTGTTTTATTATTTCTCTTTTAAAAATGAAGTCAATTTAGATTCATAAAACAAACTGCAGGGCAGAGGAAATAATTGGAACTAACAGGATGCCTGTGTACTTTTCCACCTGGTCCCTCAGTGACTATCTTCCATCCTATTCATAATCTATTTTGTCCATTTGAAGCTCTTAGCTTCTGGGAATCTGCCATGCCAGTTATTTGGAAAATATCTGGAAATGTTGAGCACTTCTACATCACCAGAAATAATTAATGATGTATCATGCATGTTTTGGAACTGTATGCATGATACACAAGCAAACAAAAAAGTACAAATGGGCACTACTTTAGCAAGGAATTGCACTCAGTATGGCTCTTGTATAGTTTTGATATGGCAATACCAAATACCTCTAAAAAAAGGGTTATAATATATCCACCTCTATGCTGGGAATGAATATTCTCTCCCCATTATCAATTTCCTTCCATCTACTTCATTAAATATGTCTCTTATTGCTTTTTGTATCATCTGATTCACTGAAGCAATTTATTGTGTGATAACGAACAATGTTTGTGCTGAGGCTTTAAACAGACCCCTGTGGTAGTGCTTTGAAAGCGAAACAGATCGTCCCAACCATAAAGAAAATCTATAAGGTCATCAGCCATCTGTATAGATGCAGCATGTGACTCAGCTGGTGAGTGATTAACTCTATTCGCATCATATTCATATATATATGATGCAGCTAATATGTTAGAACACTCTACAAGAACACTAGCTATGTTCGTAGGTGATATACAGTCTGTTCTCCACCATGCCTTGTAACAGTTTCCTGAGTGACTATTACATATTGGACTCCATTACTTTGCTTATTGGTTTATTAATTGAGGTTACTCTGAAAGGTACTGTTATGCCTGGAGAGTTCATTTGAAGTTAAGTTTACAGCTTTGGTTTCTATAAGCCTTTTTTGTTTCGAACAGCCCAGGGGTTAATTTTCTTGGGAGGGTGTAAAGAATAGTTAGTCATGGAAGTCCTTCACACACATTACTTTAGTGTCAGTTTCCTAACTCTGTCAAAAGTGTTCCTTTTATTTATACAGGCTTTTCCTTATAAACAGTCAGAACCACCCCTGGTTCAGTCTATGTCTGTTGCTTCTTGTTCTCCCACCATGCATGTTTGTGAAGAGCCTGACTCTGTCTTCTTGATGCTCCCTTCACAGATGCTAGGGAGCAGCTGCTTGGTCTACCCGAAGTCACCTCAGCTTGTTCCAGGCCGAACAAGCCCTTCTCCCTCAATGTCTCCTCATAGGGTGAGTGCTCCAGCCTCCAGCCATCATGGTGGCTCTATGCTGAACTTCTTCCAGTTTATCAATGTCTGGTTTGTACTGGGGGACCCAAAACTGGGCACAGTGCTCTGGCGGTGGTCTAAGGAGTCCTGAGCAGAGGGGGACAATCCCTTTCCTCAGTGTGCTGGCTCCGCTCCTGCCAACGCAGCCCAGGAGGCTGTTGGCCCTCTGTGCTGCCAGGGCACTGCTGGCTCACACTCATCTCACTGCCTACAAGGACCCCCAGGGTCTTTTCTGCAGAGCTGCTCTCCAGCCAATCCCTAACCTGTGTCGCTGCAAAAGACTCTTTCCTCCACATGCAGAGATTTGCTTTGGCCTTGCTGAATTTCAGAAAGCTCCTCTTGGCCCATTCCTCCAGCAAGTCTAGGTCTATCTGGATGCCAACCATGCCCTCGAGCATATCAACTGCTCCTACCAGTTTGCTGTCATCTGCAAACTTGCAAGAGTGCACTCCAGAGACTCCTCCAGGCCATGGGTAAGCATGTTAAACAGGACAGATCTGGTGACAGACTCTTGAGATACTCCACTTGTTACTGGCCTCCAGCTAGATAACATCATCCATTAACAACTACTTTTTGAGCCTGATTATCCAACTGTTTTTTTACCAACTTGATTGTCCACCCATTCCATCTGTAACATCCTACCTGGGATACAAGAATATTGTGAGAGACAGCATCAAAAGCCCTTCTAAGGAACAGCCCTCCCCTCATCCACAAATCCTGTTGTTTTGTTGTAGAAGGCTTACAATGGGAAAAGACAGTCTTACGTTTATTCAGCGATAAAGACAGAACTGGATATGGGGAAGTTTTTCAGAACTTTAAGTGCACTTTTGGTTGGCAAAAGGCTGGGATTGTTTCATCATGCAAGACCAGATGTTAAGTCCCTAATTCTGTGGCATGTTTCTGTGGGTAGCCCTGTGAGTATGTAAAACCCCTTTGAAATTGGTGGCATTGCCTGCATCTGCAGAGATCTGTTTGTGTGGAATGAGCTCTTTGAACAGGGTCTAATCTGCCACAATTCCTGGTTGCTCTATGGGCAACTAATGTAATCTCCTTTCTTTTTGCTTCAGCACTGATTTACGTTTAGATTTGGGACACCTGTCCCCTTGATGATAAAGAGCATTTGCTCATGCTGGGAATAACTTATTTAACATGAGTAGTATGAGAGGAAGAGTAGCACACTTTTAAAATAAAATCAAATATACCAGCTGCAACTTGTTAGTCTCAAAACTGCTGGTGACACCAAATTTCTTAACTTGGAAATTGTACAGCTTAGTGCAGCCAGTCACTGTTAAATGTGGACATATATTTTAATAGAGACAGGAAGACTGCTACTTCTTTCTTTGCCATCAGCTATTTTTATCCATTCTGAGAGAGTTGTTTAAACTGTTTCTACTTTCTGAGGTTGTTTTGTTTCTGTTTTTTTCTTTTTTTTTTATTTTGCTACATTATGGAAAGAGGAAGATTAATAACATCTAACAGTCCTCAGAATACTTCACTAGCTTCATGTCTTCCTCTACAATGAATTCAGACTTCTCTACCTCACCTTTCAAGTTCAGCCTAGCCTTTCACGAAAGTATTGTTCTCATTTTTTTTCCTCTTGACTCTTTTTCTTCAGCTCATGATTCCCAGCTGAAACTTTCCTTTCATATCCTTTTTTCATACTTGCCATTTTTGTGGGTTTCCTCCCCCCTCCTATTTCTGCCCATGCTCAAAGCAA
The DNA here is from genome assembly GCF_000690535.1 of Cariama cristata. Lineage (NCBI taxonomy): Eukaryota > Metazoa > Chordata > Aves > Cariamiformes > Cariamidae > Cariama > Cariama cristata. Next base: position 29,058 of record NW_009598657.1, on the reverse strand, counting down.
CATCTTCTTTTAACAAGTTGTTCTTTTGACATAATACACCCAAACTCAGCTACTTGTATCATAAGCCTCAGGCTCAAGTAATACAGCGTAACAGTATGTTCTCTAAAGATCTGTATCAAAAGGAGTCAAATAAAAATTTTCCCCAGTCTTTAAAAAAATTTAATTCAAAATGCTAGTCAGAAATCTGTGAAAAATATACCAAAGAAACTGGAAAAATTAAAGAAACAGTAAGAAAACTCTTCATTGTTTTCAGTTGTGAAAATAGCCATATTTTAAAAGGTGAAAAGTAAACCACATGGTGGCTATCTTATTTTAATGAATATTTCTGAAATCTGCAAAGATGAGCAAATACTAAGCCTCTCATATGGAGGCTTTACTAAACCTAGTTTTTCTGAAGTTCATCTTGCAAGTAGAAATAATGCCCCAGAGAAATCATGAACGTAAATAACAATTTATATACACACTACTAGCAAGTAAAAAGAGATTAAAAGCTTGAAAAAACTTTAGATGGAGTTTGACCTCTTGGAATTCAGCACATGAACCTGCGTATCACAACCTGAGCTAGGATGGCCAAGATTTGTATGGTGTTATACAACCCAGCCATGAGCAGCAGACACAAACACATGCTGTAAGAACAAGTATGTTGTATAACTAATACACTGACCCTTGATGTAACACAGCACACCATTTCCAGTCCTATTTTTAAAACGTTGTAATGAAATCCTTTCCATTTTGAGGAAAATTGGATGCTGGCATCAGTGGAAAAGCATCTTCTTCACTGTATTATTTTTCTGTCTATTTTGAATCTGGAAAGAAAATGGTACTTTTTGATTCCCTATCTCTTTCCACCACTTCTATTACTGGACCTAAAACATTTGCTCTTGTACCTTTATTCCTGCATCTTAATTTCAGTTAATCAAAGATGTATGCTCTCATACTTGTATCAATTATTAATTTTGTTAGTGCAAGTGTGCATGCAAATGGAGGTCAAGCTTCAGGCTTTCTCTGCAAATGTAACCCAAATATTCTCTTGGAGAATAATGTTTAATATAGCAGCAGCTTTGAGTCTACCAGGTTTACAGCTGCCTGTTGACAGTACTTACAAGTTACCTGACTCTTTTCCTCCTTTTTCTCGTCTGCTAACTGCAAGATGATTGTTTGTGTAGAATAATGACAAAGGCATGCTTCTGTTACAGGGTCAGAAATTCTTGAATCCAATGTGTACTGTACATTGCCTTGGCCAAAAGTACATCCTACTGTAATAATAGTCAGTGATCTGACAGCTTGTCTCCTGGGCTGCTGCAAGGCCACCTTTGCTCTGAGTGCACATACAAAGATGTCTTGTGCTTTCACTTTGAAAGTTCCCCAGAGAATTTCTTGGTAGGATCTTTCTTGCCAGGGATTGCTTTTGAAATGTGCAAAGGGTCACGCAAACAGACAAAAAGAAATCATTACTGCAGAAATATGTGAAATATTTATTCTACTCAAAGTTGTTGTATTTCCTGTGCTCGCTGGGCAGTATGTACTTTGCAGCAAGAAGGACAAACAAACAAAATAATTAAAATCTAAAGGAATCAAAACAAGGGTATAAACATTCAGGTTAAATGAAACAGAAGCTCATTTGGAGATAACTCACCTCCTGAATTTGATGGCAAAACATTTCAAACTTGGATACCTAATGGAAGACACTAAAAATGATTTTGCTACCGAAAAATCATGTGTAGTCAGACAAGAATTTCAAATTGTGAATAAACAACTTCATTTGCTATAGCTCATTGATTATTGTTTCCTTGAAGGGTTTATCTCCCTTGGTATTTGGAAGAATATTTGAGAAGAAAAATCCTTCAAAGTACTTAAAAGAAGGAATAGCAAACCCTCATATTTCCACCACATTCTTCACCAATCAGCATTCAGTGTTCAGCATTCTTCAAATGTCCTGGATACTATAGGTTACAGAGGCCTTTTTTGTTTTGCTCACTTGTTCCAATGGCTTTAGGCTCTGAAATCTGACAATATTAGTCTCAACAAGTTATTCCTCATTTTTGTGGGATGTTTAAAGGTATTGTCTAGGCTCTTGCATCTGCCTGCCTGAACCTGTGGGGAATTATTAAAATGTAGGACAGAATTAGCTTACGTCTGCATGCTGTCTTCTACTTGAAGTTTCACTAATTCTCATGAGTTGGTACCCAAAAAAATATTTTCCTCATTGATTTTTTTTCTTTTTGAATGAGTGCTGCATCAACAAAACGGGGAAAAAGTTGGGGGAACATTTAAAAAATCTACTTAAGTGCAAATTTATATCAGTGGGTTCAGTTTTTTTAAGAGAAGTACAGACATCAGTGCTAGAAGTAAGGACACATTTCCCCGAGTCACATCCCTCCTGTCACATCTTTCCACCTAGCCTATACATAAACAAATGAACTAAGTTTATTCATTTAATAAGTCATTAAATTTCTGATTTAATAGCAGATTCCTCAACAGATTTTAGGTAAAGATCACGTGCATGAATTGAAAATTCCCGAAGTTCTTCATAGTTGCACTCCCACCGGAAACACCAGATTTTTCTCTACATTTCAGTTAGGAGAGGGCTCTCAGTTAGTAGATCCTATATAAAATGTAAAAGCCAAATCTTTCTCCATGTGGAAATCAAACTAGAAGTGTAAGGATAGTGCTGTCCTTCAGCAGATACATAGATTAAATCCAGTCAAGGATATTCGATTCTATTGGAGCACCTCTCCTATGAAGAAAATTCAAGAGAGTTGGGGTTGTTCAGTCTGGAGAAGAGAAGGTAGCTCCAGGGAAACATTATTGCAGCCTGTCAATATATAAAGGAGGCTTATAAAAAAATGCAGAGAGAATTTTTATCAGGGCCTGTAGTCATAGGACAAGGGAC
>NW_009598657.1:0-26150 GCF_000690535.1 Cariama cristata | reverse complement strand
AGATTTAGATGGGACATAAGGCTGAAACTCTTCCCGGTGAGGGTGGTGAGGCAGTGGAAGAGGTTACCCAGAGAAGTTGTGGCTGCCTCATTCCTGGAAGTGTTCAAGGCCAGGTTGGATGGGGCTTTGAGCAACCTGGTCTGGTGGAAGGTGTCCCTGCCCATGGGGTTGGAACTGGATGATCTTTGATGGTCCTTTCCAACCAAACCATTTTGTGATTCTGTGATTCTATCATTCTATCATTCTATATTTCAAAACCGTTCTTTTATTTGTGAGGCAGTGTTGTCCTGGTAAAGTAGATGCATTCAGTTTATGAAAGCTTTTTAAGTGTAAAGCTGCAGTAAACATTAAATAATATGGTACAGAATCCAGGTCATAACTGCTAATGAACTTTTCACAAGGTCTAAATCATCTTTCTCTTCCACATGTGTGTGTACACTCACAAAAACACCCAAGCCTAAACTAACTGACTCACCCCAAGAAGTCCAAAAGAATTCTTTCACAACAAGCTATATATAATGTAGTAGTTATATAATTTTTATATATGTGTCTGTATTTAAATTCCCCTATTATGTACTGGAATAGCTCTTCTTAGCAGGCCTGATCTTTCATGTAACTATGCAAATAAGATGTTCTCTATACATAGAAAAAGTATTTACAACATTTCTAGAAAAAAAAAATAGAGCTTATGTTTACAGCAATTCCTAGAACTGCTTGGTTGTGGTTTTTGGTATCATTCAAATGGGTCATGAGAGAAATTTTTAATTCAAGAAAGAGACAGGCAAAGGAGTCATTGTAATTATAGAATGCACCAAGAAGTATGAATGCTGAGACCATCTCAATGGGCCTTTCTTTTACTTCCTCATAATGCTCAGGAATGTTACTGTTTAGGCTGAAAATATTCACGCTTAGTTTCAGCCCAAAGACTTCTTTTTGAGGTTTTCCTTCCTTTTAAGAGTCGTAGAGAAGAAGCAGAGGAATAATTATGTCTTCATTCACCTCTGGCTCCCTCTCTATATTTAAATACCTCCATGCATACTTTTCCTAGTTCACCTGCAAATAACTATTTATGTGTTCAACTCAATATATGTGAGTTAGTCCACTGAGGCTCCACAGATGGGTAAAAAGTTAAGTATAAAACATGCAAAGAGAGAAAACAGAGGGGGATGGTAAGACCTTTAAGAAATCATGTCACCCTGACCCTGCTCAAAGGCAGAATCAACTATACTTGAGCAGCCTTTACACACCTATTTAACATATTCTGAAAAAACTCTAATGAAGTGCATCATGATCATTTCAGTAATTTACATTATTTTTACCAACATTCAGGATGCTGTTACACAATTTTATTTGTTACTCTTGGAATCCAATCAATTTACATGTCCCTTCATCACAGTGTTCAAATTAAACATCATGAGTGCCCACTCAAATCACATGAGGTATTAAATGCACTTAAGCATCAATGTCCACTGGGAATATCTTTTTTTTTAAAGTAATTATAGTATTTTTATTTGTATCCTTGCTTGTTGCAAATAAGAAGCAAACTTGCTAAATGTCTATATTTTGGCTATATTCTCAAATATGCACTTGCTAGTATAGCCTCTTAAAATTACTGCTATTTTCTGGAAAAAGATCTTTCAGGTGCTAGTTACCTATATCTTAAAAATAAACATAGTAGAACCATATTTTAATCCAACTGTAAATACAGCTAAACATTGCTTTCTGTTCTGTATTTCTGGAGGTTTATAGGGAAATCTTGAAAATAGGTGCATGAAATATAACTCAGGGGAAAAAAAATACCACCACTACAAAAAATCCCAAACAAACAAACAACCCCCCCCAAAAAAAAACTGTTGGGAAGTTCAAATTTGCCAGACAAAAGTCCACAGCTCTGGTGAAGTTTGATATACATTGGTTTACATCTCCACATAAGGGACAGAATGCAAAAGTTTTCAAATTTGAGAACTATTATAATATACTTCACTTTATTGAACATTCTCCTAAAATTATATCTAAAAATATGGAGGTCAGTCCATGAGAGTTTCTGAATGCATGCATAGGACAAAACAATCTCTGTCTTTAGGGACGCACTACCTGTGTGGATACAAAAGAACTGTTGCAAGAAAAACAAGCCACAAATATGAAACACTGCATTCAGCATCTGTTTGTGCATGTGAATGATAGGTATCTGTCTGGAGTGTTATTTGCATCTAGTATTTCAGTAGAACACCTTGCAGGATGAAGACTTAAAATACTAGGAAAATATTGTGTTAGAGAAGAAAGTGAACCGAAGACTTCTTCATATATGTGTATATATTCCTTCATTTAAAAAAAAAAAAAAATCCCCCCAACTTGCATAATGCCCCTGTTTGTGCCCAACACAAAAAATTACATGCTGACTCAGACTTTTCCTGAGACAGGTCTCACAAAGATTTGTTTGTTTCAATTAATTCAGCAGCTTTCCCTTTCCTTTCTTATTACTAAAATCCACATACATATTAATTAGGTTTGCCTTGAGTTAGCTGTCTTGTCTACCTTAGAAGGAGTGAGGGATGAGTTTGCTTGCCAAACAGTTTTTTAAGCTCTTACCATTCTTATTATTTCTCAGAAATGTTTACCAAAGGGAACAAAATTTTTAAAAAATTACACAGATAGTACATCAGTGGAAGACTGTTTCTAAAAATAGTGTGTGAAAATGGTTAAAAATTGTGTCTTGTTAAGCAGTACGTAGAAAAGTGGATAAAAATGTGTGTTTGCATTTTCTCTGGTTAATTCAGCATTTTTATGTTAACAGATAGTCTTGAATCCTTATGCAAATTCCACATATGAATGACCTCAATCCATCAAGGTAGTAATAATAAACATAATTATGAATGGATGTACTTATGTCTTTGTTTTATTTAATTGAAGATGCAAGACAGCTAAATTGTAGCATGATAAGAAATTAAGTGTAAATCAATTTCCATAATCCCTCATCGTTACCACCTTAAAAAAAATCTTTTTCTATGTTAATTTAACAATCTCTTTTTACTTGAAACATACTGAATCTTACCTTCCCCATGTCTTTTTCCTTTTCACCCTCTTTCTCATAGTACTACAGATAAAGTCAATTTTAGGACAGTTGCACAAGGCTACAAGTATCATTAGGCCAATGAAATACACCTATGATAACATAAAAACCCCACATGTTCCACCCATGTCAGTAAAACAAACGGTTGAAAATACCATCATAAACACCATACCTCAGAAGACTAAGCAAGAGTTTCAGGCCAACATTACAAATCAGCATAACCCTATTTCTTAAACAAAGATACGTAATCTTAAAAAAAAAAAAAGAGAAAACAAAAAAAAAGAATCTGAGATTAAATGAAATGCCATACCTTTGTTATCTGATTTTAGCTGTCCATAGGTAACTTGACATAGACTATTTCCCATAGGAAAAACTATCTGATATATGAGATATGATGTAATCTTGCCTCAATTGGAACCTGATGAGTGCTAACCCAGGTGATCTCAGGAAGAGATTTGTTCAACTACTCAGATTTCTACCATGACTCCCTGTTAGATACTCAAGGTGGGGCTATTACTTCAGAGGTAGTCAGAGGTTATTGGGTTCCCAGCCACATACCAATTAATAATAAACTGGGTAGTGTCATTAAAGAATTTCTTTAATTCATTGACATCCTTGTACTAAATGGCTGAGTGAATGTTTTTGCTTGCCTTCCAGTTCTTTTTCCATTACATGCATCAGCAGAGTAGGAAAGTTGAATAGATGCTTTAGAAAGATTTCTAGATCAGAGATGTGCCAAAGTGTGTACAAAGCAGTGGCAAAGCCAGCAGATTGACACACCTATTGTTTTACGCAACTGCTTCTGGTGTATTCTTTCTAAAGAGCCAGGATATCTCTACAGAGATCATGCAGTGTAAAAGTTGAAAGAAAAAGACTTCAATCCTTGTGCGATTCACCTGGCTCCTTGTGCATTTGTCAACCTAGTTTGCAACTGTGGCTGAAAAAAAGAGAAAAAAAGACACTGCATCTGAATATTTTTCAAACTTCAGTGAGTTTTGCACGTACTCATGCATATACATTCTGACTGAGGCCTTTGAAAGCAAATCTGTAACACTCCCATAGAAGACCTTCAGGAGTGACTTAATATTGCCTGATTTTATATGTCCAAAAATTTGACATCTAAGTTGAAATGAATCATCCCAGTACTGGGAAATTCATCTGTCCTATTTTGAACATCTACACTGAGACCAGGCGGCTTGTTCTTTAGACTCACATCTTTATTGAGAAGAGAACACTGGCTAACTCAGTGTTTAGATGGTTTTAGTACCTAAGCTGGGGCAAATGGATGCTGCCCTGAAACTCCTTCCGTTTATTTCACAAACCACTGCATTAGCTGTAGCTTTTCATTTTCAACAGAACATAGGCAATAACACATGTGTTTATACAGTCAGGTAAATTTACATGCATGCTGATGCATAGCTTCTGTTATTATAGATAACATATATACACGTATAATACCTCGATCTTAAAAATAGTTATTGTCTTCCCCAGTTTTAATCGTGTTCTTATGCGGTATAAAATCAATGAACCTTAAAGAAGTGCTTCTATAGATTTAAGTGTTGACTCCAATACCATAGACCTCAGAATTTTCAATGTAAGTATTGCAACAATAAGGGGCAAAGAAGAGTGGTCTTATCCTTATTTACAGATAAGGAATGGAATATGTTCATAAAACGGGGATAATAACAGTGATTACAGGCAGACTAAATAACTTGCTTAAGGTCACACAGGAAGTCTGTGGTGGATCTGGAGCTAAACCCAGATCTTCCTCTGAGATCTATGTCCTGAATTCCAGACACAGGAAAAATTCCCACTGAGATGAGTAGATGTTTTGCCTGAATAAGGACACAGGATTTGCTTCCTAAGTAGGAGGAAAAATAGCTTTTTAAGTGCAGATTACTGTGATTAACCAATTGAGATTAGAGTATGGATACAGGCTCATGTTTCTTTCTGCATATAAGAAACAATATTCCTTAATGTAACACTATCACAGAACAGATTTATGGGGTTCATTACATAACACACATCAGCAGAAACATCTGAATAAATGTGGTTTAAATTTAGGTGTTTTTGTCTTTCCAATGTGTGGCATTTGCTGTAGATTTAATTTTTAAAACTTACTCCCCACAAATGTTTTAGATCACAACTGGAAACGTTTAGGGTAATTGCTGGGTCACATTACAGACATGAAATGGGTGGTTCTGCTAAACAAAAGCAGAAGCGTAAAATGCTTATTTCTTTCATTACAAAACTACTAAATGTTTCCATATTTCTGAGATTATCACCATTCAAGGAGAGGTTGGCAATTTCTTTTTGTTTATCACCAGCTATCATTGCTATTGATGTTGAGAACAACAAACTCAGTTCTCATATTTGTATTATCTGGGTACACGTGTTTGAGTGTGTGTAGCATATGAGTAAAGGCCATATCGTAGGGAGGAATTCTTACAAAGGAATTCCATATACAACTATATAAAAAAAACAATCAATCCCTTTAAAGAAAAAAGTCAACCAACAGATGTAAGTCTAGTAATGGGTATCACTATTAACACTTAGCACCTGTCTCTGATAAAAACTAAAACCAGAATGCAACCAGATGTACCTTTGAACATTTTCCTAACACTGTGCAAAATTGCTTTCTTCTCGCATTAGATATATGTTTAGGATTTTTCAGATGATAGAAAATACCTATTATGATGTTCTGATACTGCAGCTCAAGGACCATCTGATAAAATTTCTCACCTCATTTATTTCTCTTCTAAGGATATGCTGTGGAACCTTTTTTTTTTTTGGTCCATTCACAAAATTCAGAGTATACCTTGAAAGTTCAGACTGACAATGTCTTTGAACCAACTTTTTCCATTGTCAGTAACAAACAAACTGTGGATGCATAGAGCTGGGTGGCCTGGAAGACTTGGCCCAGAAGTCAAAAAGAAATTTAGAAGTTGGCCTTTGCTAGAATACATTCTTCCATGAATTCCTTGCATGCCATATTCAATCCCAATAATTTAAAACTTGCTTAGATGAGCCCAGCAAGGTGCAGTCATGTTTTCAATGGCAAGTGGCTGAATTGCTGTCAAACTTAGCCACAATGCAACATAAAACATCAATGAATCAGGGAGTGCCAAACTTAATTTTTTTTAACTTGTCTTTTGGATGTCTAATGCAGCCATTTTTGCACTTCAGTACAATGTAGAATTACTCAGAGAACTACCTAGATCAAGTTCAGGCATCCTAGTCGAGGTAAACAAGGAGCTCATTCTAGGTTTTTCAGCATGGCACAGTAGTCAGCATTGAACTAAGCGTCTATCTGGAAATCTTGTACCTTCCTGAGTTCCCAGTTACCTGGAGCATATCTATGCTCCATATGGGTTGTCAGTGTTGATGTCATTATGTTTTGTTTTCCCCACAAGGTGCCTGTTTCATGACTGAATGCATTTGTTCATGCAGGACAAAGAACACAGTTCTGTGGAGAAAAGGCTGTGGTAGAACTGATAGATCTGGTAGGAGAAGAAAGGTATTAGTTTTTTGGCCTTTTCCATATTCGTTTTGTGTTCTTAGTATTTCTTTAAAACACTGAATGTCCTAATTTTTTTTTCTCAAAGAAAAGTAATAAAACACATGCCTTGATATGATCCACATACTGTGCTGTGGTAGGCGGCTGGCTCCATGTAGGAGCTAAATTGCTTTCATCCAGCAACATGGTAGCCAAGAAAAGTAGGGCATCTAGAGGATGCCTGGCTTGTTTTGTCCCAGCACCACAAGTTATTCCTATCGATTGTAAAATGAATGCACAGATCAATGAGTCTATATTCTTTGTAATTAAGCCTTCGCAACTAAAAATCTGTCCAAAGTTACTTTGGAGTATTAATTCTGCTTCCATAAAAGTTTATTTGGAATTTTATTTTAGTTTCAAATTATCTTGCTATATTAGCTTAAGATGAATTAAAAAAAAAAAATCATTCTTATCCCTGGTAGTGAAAACCAAGTTTATTCTCTTTTTCTGCAGCACTCCCTTCGACTTAGTGTCTGTAAACATCATACAGGAGCCTTGGCCACCCTGTGACACAACTAAAGCATAGAAGATATCCCATGTATTACCAAACCAATTTTGGGCAGAATGTGTCTGTATAAACAACAAAAAATGTTGTTGTTAAACTGAACGAAATCTTGAAATAATTTTGAGAAGCAGGAGCCTTGGTTTCATGTCACCCTCCTTTCTACTCTAGTATTGCAATTGTTCTGCAAGATTTGAATAAGTAATGTTTTGGGTTGTTATGAAAAAAAGAATGTTTAAATAGTAATTAAATCCATGCAGTTTGATGATTTTTAAGTATTCAGACTGGCCAGAAAATGGATAGAGAAACCATTTAAAGAAGTTCTCTGAGGTTTAGGGGTGAAATTATAGTCTTTCAGTGAAGCTTCCAATAAATAGACTCAGTTATTGACATGCCCAGGGAAATGGAACTCCTTTGAGCCTGGTAAGTGCCTCTTTTAACATGGAACTTTTTTAGATTCTCTATGGCTTAGCAAGCAAGACACAGAGGAATTCCTGATGTTCCATTCTTTACATATACACTTCTTTGCTTTTAAGGGAAAAAGCCTACGATATGTTTTCATATCTTTAAGTAAACTGTAATAATCCTTTTGGAAAAGATTTTAATTATAATAGCACTAATCTTAGTTATACATGATTTTCCTCAAAGCTTCTAGGTTCCCCTCTGCATATAAATTAGTGCTCCTGCCTAGCTATAGCAACTAAAAGTTGAGGTTTATTGTATTTTTTAAGATAAGCTTGAATCAAATTTCTTTGAGATGTTTGTGTACTGTTTTGGAAAGGTCTTCACTCAGACAGTGCCTAAGTCAATGCATATTTAATGGCTCTTCACATCATTTACTTAGTACTACAAGTCTTGTTTTGTATGTGACCAGCTGTCAAAGTGAATTGGTCCTGAATTAGTAAAAAGAATGAATAAACTGAACATCGAATCCAAGCAAAGCCCTTTTCTCCTTTTTCTGACTTAAGGGCCTTAGAGTTTTAATGAAAAAGCTGAGCCATTGAGGAAAAGGCATTATTATAACAATTATTCTAACACACCCTGACTGAATTCTAATGAAATACACTAATAAAATAATTTTGTTCCATTAGAAACTCAATGGCAGAGTTGTTTTGGGTGTAAAACCAATAATTTGTTCCTTCACTTAATTGTTCATTAAAAATTAATTGAGACAGATAACGTTGCATATGGAAACAGAAGGTTTAACAGATGATTTTCCCAAAATACAAAATATGAAATCCAGACTTTTACAGTTGATTTTATGGTATTGTCTCATCTCACCCAAACTCAGGATGTCCTGCCCCAGCAAAAAGCGGTCTCCAAAGTTTCCTTCCTCCTTCATACTCCATTTTCGCCCAAATAAGCCCAAATTTTCTAGAAACTCCAGGTTTTCTCTAGAATGTTTCCAGAAGAAGTGTTTATCATAGGAAATCAAAATGAGAATAAACCTCAATAATACTCTTTACATAAATTTCTATAGCCACCTTATTTAGCTTTTGAAAGATGCTGATAAACACAAAGAGAGGCTTTTTCAAAGACCGGTTCATGTAACATGCAATTTTGTTGCTATAGCTAAGGCCTTTTAGATGGTAACTCTTCATAGTAGGTGATGCTCTGGTGAAGCAAGGAGTTTTTAAAACCTGAAATCCTGTTGTGTGCTTGTGGTTACCTGTAACATACTCCATTTCTAACGGATGTCAGTCGAAACACTTTCGCAATCATGCATGATCCTGCTTATATTCTTAACAGCTGCAGACTAAACTTCTCCATTGACTTCAGTCAGTGTGCCAAATCATGTAAGCACTACTAAATGTGTGTGCATGGGCATTTGTTTACAGGTTTTTGTTAGAAAATCTTTAGCTCTTCCCTTCAAAAAATTATTTTTCTGCTTCTGTGAGCCTGGTGCATGATATGTAGATGTCACCCCCATCTTGCAGGAATAACCCTGCTCAAGGTAATAAGGGCATTTGCAGTAACCAGACTATTCAAGCTTCCTCCTCAGTAAACAGATTAAACAAGAGATTTCTAGGGGTTGATTCTGTTCTCTAAGCCACCCTGAGGAGAAACCTCCCCTTCTCAGCAGTGGTTGGCCCTTTAGAGATGAGTTTGTGTCAAGTGGTCTGAGCTGATGGACTTGTTCAGGACTCGGGATAGGTCTGGGAAGAGTGAATTTGCCTCTGGAATGGCAGAAGAGTCTCTGCTTCCTTTCTCAGGCTGTCAGAATTTAATGAGAAAATGTAATAAAATTACATTTGCTTTGTGAAGTATGTTTAGGATTTGCTTGCCAGAACCCTGTTTTTGAAAGACACCATGAAAATTCTTAAGATAGAGTTCTTTAAAAGAGCTACGTGGTTTATAATAGTTAAAAAATGCTGTATTGAATGGGACTGAGCAAACATTAACTGAGAATCAATATTTTTACAATAAGTAGCAAGAATCACTGTTTAAGCAGTGTCCAGTGTAAGATATCGGTGTAAATGTGTATTTCATTTGTTTGCAAAATGAACTGTCCAATTAAAGAGAAAAGATAGTCTAAAGATAATTTCAAATTATTTTTAAAGGTAAATTAGAATAAAGTTTCCTTTCAGTCAAATCAGTGTAAAAGTACCTCTTCTGGATTTTAAATGAGAATATTGCAAGAAATGCTGAAAAGCAGTAAGTATTACAATTCTTTGTCGAGACCTGCAATTTTGAGCCTCAAAGACTGGCTGAAGCAATAACACTATGGTCTATTACTCTCTTTCTCTAACAGCTAAAGGCAATTTGCCTTTACCTTACTCATTTTCTCTCAAAGAAGTGAATAGCCGTTTGAAAAACCACCAGCATGTTCAGTAATACTAATGCTTTGATATGTGCAAATACTAATGTTTTAATATGTTCAGTGTTTTGAACTTTAGGAATTTTTAATATCTTTGGCTCATAAATTTCACAGTTCTCTTATAAACACATTTAGATAATTATTGTGTTAATAACCTAATTAAAGTATCCCAGTCTGATACTCAAATAAGGCAGTTTGCACCATGTCTGAACTGGACATGATATATAGCCAGCTTTTCCTATCTGCATTGCTGGAATTTCCTTATAAATCCATATATTTTGGGAAATAACTAATTTGGAGAACACATTTGTCACTTCAAATGCAGTGTAGTACAAGCAATCATAACGGCTCTTGAAGTTTATTTAAATATTTTAGATTTCATCTCTGAAAAGGCAAAATGCTGTATATATTCTACTATTTCTCAAACATCTTTTTATGTACTAACACATCAGTTATTCAGAAGAATACTTCAGGAATAAACACTTTCCAGAAAATAAAACATCAGCAACAAAGATTTATATTTTCAAAGCCACTTGATGGATTCAGGAACAATGTCCATTAGAATAAGTGGGAAAATATGTTGCCTATTTCCTTCAGAAAGATCACTACAGATGTTGAGATCATGGCTTTTTATTTACATGATATGAAACCAGTGATAGATACCTTTAAACTGCTTGAGAGACTTTTGGAATTACGTTTAGAAACATCATTGATTGTTGAGAAATACCACATAGCTTTAACAAAAACAAAATAATATCACATAATAAACTCTTCAATAAACTCCCGTGAGCATAGGATTGTCCAAGAAATTGGTATATATGAAAAATACAGTTAAGGAGAAACTGTATTAATTTTTATGGTGCTTGATAAAATGTTACAAATTTTGAAACATTGATATTTTTTCTCCTTTTTTTTCTTTTAGATCAAAAAATTAATTATCATCTTTAGAACCGTGGAAGGGACATGATTTTTCTTCTTTGTGTTTGAACATTCTACTGGATGAAAACCACCCTTTTTTAGTATAGCATTCATAAACTAATGGCATGGCAAACAATGAGACAAACCACAGTTGATTTTTAAGATGGCATAGTCATATTTTTTGTTCTACGTCACCATATAAAAACATAATAATGAATTAGAGGTGCCAATTATGGGCACTGCAGGAATAAGATTTTTCTTGGAAGGACTTAAATAGTACCCTTGTGTAACGTTATCAAGCCTTTACTATGCATTCCTCCAGCATGAGAGAAAGGTGCAGCTTAACTTAATTTTTAGCCATCCAGTATGTGCTAATTGCAACCATTGATAGTCTGAATTACATTATCTTTAAGACTCAGTGATATTATGTGAAATTTGGCCAAAATTGTTTAACTTTAAACAGGCAGTAAGGAGGGAAGATCAAGAGTTTTGCTAGTGAAGCTGGAGGTTTTTGCTTTGTTTTCTTGTGCTATTTTTTGCATGTTTTGACTTGGATTGCTACATTTTAGTCAAGCAGACTGAAAGTTACAGCTGCTTTGTTGCATTTTTAAAACCTTCCATGTAGCATAGATTTACATGTGTTCTAAATTTTACATACTGTGAATAAAGCCGTTATTTCAATGAACCACAAGAGCACATATGTAGACAACCACAGATAAGCACATATATAAAACTTTTATAGAATCAGAACCCATATGAATCCACATTCTGTAAAATTCATTGTCCTCTGTCTAAAGTAACACCTTCATTAGGAATGCATGATTTGCACAATTTCCTTCTTGTAAAGCAAGTCATGACACTCATTAAACTCAGAGAAATCATGTTATCAACACATTTACCTGAGTAAAACATGTTTTTCTTATTCTGTTGTACGGTCATACTAAATCCTTTCACAGACCAGACTGTTTCTTTTTCTCTCTTCCTCTCTGTGAAAGACATTACACATGCATTTTTCCTGTTCTTTTTTTCTTCCCTTCCTTCTCCTCTACTTTTCCCATCACCGTCTATTCTACTTCCCCAAACCCCTCTTTCCTACTAAAAGTTAGTTGAAACAGCTTCTCACATCTCTGTGAGAAGTCAAACAAGAATGAATCAAATACACATTTGAAATATTCCTGAAATTTTTACTGTATTGCTCTTGGCTTGGCTGAGAAAAAGGTACTGGAAATGTGTGTAAGACTTACGTGAATGGCTAAAGAAGTGAAATGGAAACAAAAAAAATAGGAAGAAAAACCTATAAAAAATAGGAAGAAACCCTCAACTTGTTGAAACACCTTATTTAGATGTAATCTCATTCAAAAACTGCCCAGAGGTTCACATTGATTGCATGTGATTTTATGCCTTACCCTCACAGTTTCTGGGAGAAACAATCTCTAAATGTATTACATCACTCCGGCCTGCAGTTGCTACCTAGGACTTGCACCATTGTTCTGTGTGATAAATGCAACTGTTTTCTGCCTGGGGCTGTTCACGATGGAATTTTTCCACCCACAAACAATCTTGTTAGTTTCATAATTGCTTCCCCCTTCTAATGAATGCGGAACATAATGAATGCCAAGCCAATCTTTTGGGTTCAAATCCAGTGATCTTCATCAAGACAATGAATGTGCATTCATTAAGCAGAATCATGTTGAAAGTGCTTTTGCTGTACATACAGTATAATACATTTTCTTTAATGGGAATGTAGTATTTTAGCACATTAGTTAATTAGGGATGAGCAGACAAACGGAGTTAATTCCTTCAGCTTCAGTGAGTGCAGCAGAAGCAGTACATTTTCATTCATCGCTTTGGGAGCCATTCATTACATAGAGCCGCAGGCTGAAAAAAAAAGAAAAGATTTAAAATACAATATATAGTAAAGTATAATTTAATAATTTTAATGTTTATTGAAAGGGTGAGGCTGGAGGTGACATTGCAAGTCAACTTCTTAAGTTTCATCACTGGGAAACTGAGATCAAATTTGAGAGTATTTTGATGCTCTCAATTCTCTATTGAAGTGAAACACTAAACAACCACTCAACTTGGGAGAACAGAAATAGCCAGAATCATGCCATTCAGTAATTAAATGCATTTACAAACCTGTGTGGGAAAGTTTGAGCTGTACAAACCAAGACTAAATCTGGCAGATGCTATTCTTAATGGGACATCATGCTAGTTAATGTGAAATGTTTTCACAGTTATAAAAGTTAAAAAACTGTATTTAAAGTCAACATTTTAACTGAGTGCAAAAAATCCCATGACTATTAAACACACCAGTGTTAAATTGCTGGGACTCATTTACACAAGTATCTTAGCCACTGAATATGAAAAACTGTAGCTGAGAGAATCTTTACTGTTTCCTCTGAAAATAGGATGAGGTATTACTGTAGTAACTTCAATAAAGTGAATCTCACATGATGTGTAACCTGTACAAGAAGAACTCTATGCTCTGCGCTTCACAGTACATCAGGATGCCCAGTGTAATTCTTCCTATAATAGTGCCTTTGGATGTTATATTATGTAGTCTTTGGGAAAAAGTACATTAAAATGATCGTTCAGGTAAGTTTCATCAATGACATTGCATATAATATAACATTTAAGAAAAGTAAAATATTCTGAGAAACATGATTTAGATCGTTCCACATTATTTTTAAATCAATCCTTACTTGCTAAATATTTTCATTTTGGAAGAAAGAGACTACTGTGGTGAGAGTATCCACATTTTGCTAACAGGTCAGAGTTTCTGTGCACTGAGAACCTGCTTGTTCAAATCCTTCCTCAGGGGATTTGAAGCCATGGTTCCCCCACCTCTCCAAGACTGCTCTGTTTTCTCTAGGTTGTTCTGAAGAGGCAATATATTCTACATTTCTCCTGCTGACATCCTCCTTCAGTGCACAAAGGCCTGAACATCCGCTGGGGTCCAGCTCTCATCTGCCCTGTGCAGATAGAATAATGTTGATAGAGTCTTGCTGTCAATCTCAGTAATTGCTTAAAATATTGCATTTCAAATGGGATAAATCAAGCTGGATGATTCAGAGTACTTTGTCTCAGAACACCCCATAACTGGCAGTAAGAAGAAAGATGACCTTTGTTTAAACCCACAGTACAATCAAACAGAAAGAGTTTTAATTTGGAGCTGTGTATGGTCTGGAGTAGTCTAGCCTTTAGGGTAGAAGACACTCCTAGGAAAGTTTGCTTTCTGAAATGTTCCACTTTCTGAGAACTACTTCAATAATCACTGACGTTTATGCCTGTCTCAACACCAGCCTATGTTTTCTGCAGCATTGCCTGTAGTTCATCTCAGATTCATCTCAACTTAGTGTAGGTTTGTTTCAGTATAACAAGTATGAGGCGAATTTGGATTCTGGCTTGCTTTAAACTATAGTGTGAATGGATTCCAGTATCTGCTGCCGTGGTCACATAAACTTCTTGGGTGAAACAACATCAGTGGAAGAGACTGAAAGCGGCATACTATCCTACCACAGTGTAAATCAGTGTAGCTTCGAAGGACTGAAGCTAGATGAGAGTTTCACCCTGTATTTGTTCTTGCTATCCAGATATAATCTATCATTGTTTCTGCAAAAAGGTTCTATGACAGGTGATTTTTTGAAAATAGTTTTATTTCTCAGTCAGTTGGATCAAATCTATTCAAGTGATTATACTGAATAAATTTCTTCTCCTGGGACAGAGGAGAGGGCAGTACGAGCTCATGCCACATTCCACTGGATGCTCAATTATAATAATGATGTAAAATAGAATAGTAAATCTCTTTCTGCACAAATAGGACTATGACTGAATTTGTGGTGATATGCATCGATATGCTTATTACTAACATCAGGATTGGCCAATACGCTACTATGATAATTGATTATTTTTCTATTATTTAAATACCATGTTATTGGGAATAAAAATCTGATAGGTAGTGTTGTCATCCTTCTTGTATGGTGTTTTCATTCATAAAGAGGTCTCAGTTCCTCCACAAAATACTTAATATATAAGTATTCAATTCATTTGCTTCATGTCTGTATTGGTCTTGTGATGTTCTTTTGTGCAAATGATATTAAACTACAATGTTGCACTGCTAATAAAAGCCTACTAACTGAAATGCCAGTTCTTTGAGGCATATTACTTTATTTACAGGAAGAGACAATACCAAGTAGATTGTTTGCTTCCCACAGCTAATACTCTTAACCAAATGAATAGCTCTAAGCAGGAGTTCTACTAAAAGCTTTAAAGTTGCCAGGGACTTTGGTGGACAGAGAACCAAGCTGTGTCTCAAGGGGCTGCAATTTTGTTGTGGAAAAGTGTATAAGTAAGGAAGGTGAGAATTTGCTTATTTGAAATTTGTGTTATTTATTTGAATTTCCATTAAAATATTTAGAAGCTCATTCTGGAGGAATTTTCAATAAAAATGCTGATTATAAATGGATTATGTAAGGTAAAATAAAATATAAAACTTGTTTTCCTGTCTTGCACCATGGTTCGTCTTACCCTGAATGCTGAAGAACAGATAATGTCACAGCTATAACTACAGTTCCAATATTAGATTATGAAGATGCCATTTATCAGTATGAAATGAAATCACAGCTGCAAGCAACTGAAAGTTCCCAGTGACAGATCACATTAGTTTACATTGCTGTGCCATTCTTGAATGCATCACTGTGATATGTATGATAGTTCTGGATGATTAAACATTGAAAATAAACATAAATTGCATCAGCATCAAGATCTATTTAAATGCATGAAAAGAAATTCACTCAATTACTGCTCAGCAACTTAACTAGTTGAGAAAAGAAATAATTGTTCTCTGGGATCACAGAATACACACTCATTTATCAAACAGAAGGTTGGAAAGTGAGCTTGAAAG
This sequence comes from Cariama cristata, assembly GCF_000690535.1. Taxonomy (NCBI): domain Eukaryota; kingdom Metazoa; phylum Chordata; class Aves; order Cariamiformes; family Cariamidae; genus Cariama; species Cariama cristata. The sequence continues at coordinate 10,380 of NW_009598657.1, read as the reverse complement.
ACATTTTTTTTCTGTTGAGGGTCAACAGACCAGAATGTAGGAAATCAAGATGGAAATATTATGAAAACAAATATGTATTCATATTCGTTCTACAAGTTAATTGGATGCAAAGTAACCCAATACATGTGAAGAAGGGGCTGAATTAATTGTTTATTGAGGTTATTATTTCTAGACTTTTCTAACTTTTAAATACTTGCTTTTATAACTAGAAGACCATTCCCTTCTGATGAAATGCATAGATATGTGATTTCACAGAGTTCTGAAAATCGTGAAACTCTATCTTGTTGACATTAACATGATTAATTGTCTGTGCTAGAACCTTTGGATTTGCTCCTCAGACTGCTCCTCAGCTGTTGGATAACCAATTGCCCTGCATCAATGAAGCACCCTAACAAAAGCAGCAGATCCCTCAGATAACCACTTTTGGGCCTGTATTATACTTGACTGTTGGTTATGTCCTGACACAGCGTTTGCAGACCACAGAGAATGTGAACAATGGCATCACAGTCAGTGGGTTTGTACGGCAGACAACATGGACTGCATCAAATATAGGTGTGTTCTGTCCAGCAGAGCAAACAGAGAGCAGCGTTCAGACTTAGAGAAAACAGAAATAACAAAATATCTATAATCAACCTGGTTGCAGATTTTCACCAGCAACAACAGATAGAAGTGTACATCACAGATCAGGCTCAGAAGATGATCCAAACCACTCAGAGATGGAATATCCAACAGGATCATGTTGGTGGGATATATTCACCGTATAGAACTTAAGTTCAGTGCTTTGACTCCCCCACTTTAGTTTGACTGCCGTACTAACTGCCAGTGTCTTATTACAGTTAGTCATTTGTCTATGGCAAGGTTGTACGCCTAACAGATTGCATGAAAAATTTGATGGTTGCAGTTCGCTATGGGTAGGAATGAATGCAGGTAAGTGTGTGTGGATGGAGCAGTGGATTGCTCCAGAAGTGACTCCTTCAGCCTCAGGATACATGCACATCTGCAGTTCTTAATACCATTTGCAAGTGTTGTGAGGGCACTACTGTGGCATTTTGGCTACAGTCTTGGAAAGAGAAAAATTGACTTCTGGTCCAGGGCTTAGGTGTTGAATTTCAGTTCTGTCTGTCACCTGTTGCTCAAGAACTGTGTAACTGAGGAAAAAAAAATGAACCAAACAAGGAAGCATCTATGGTGCTTTCTTAATCTTTGACTGCTAGCAATTGCTGTCTGAAAATTTCATCCACGTCTTCCAGGAAAGAGTTTGTTTTATTCCTTATTCAGATATGTATTTATACGGAGGGGACTGTATACAGAAAGCTGCAGCTAGAGGTAGCACTCCAACCATTGATTGACTATCTAGCAGTTCTTCCATGTTCTCTCATGACACTTCTGCCCCTCTTTCCAATGGGCCTGCAGTCTGCTAAGCAAAATATTTGAAAAAATCCTTATTATCTGGAAGAAACATGGCTTCATGAAATACAAAATTATCCAGAATAAAAATCTATTTACTGCTGTTCTTCTCTCAGCCTTCTACTTTAAAATACTGAAACAGAGTGATGTGATGAAATACTGTATATAAAATGATAAACATAGCTCATCTTAGTCCTGCCTTTTTTAAAATATTATCACGCAGTATCAAGTCCATAAAATTGCATATATCTGAATCATGTTACTTGTTTAAAATTGAGTTTTTTTCAGATGCTGTATAATAAAACAACTTCTGAAAACTCCAAAAATCAGTGTAGTGCTAGTTCTTTTTTCTATAAATGAAACTCCAGGGCTACATATACATATACTGGGCTTTTAACTTGATGTAACTCAAAATGTATGCCTGGTAAACTGCAGAAGTGACAATAGGTCTCACCTCTTTTCTCTCACAGATTTGTTTTGCTGCACAGTTTGTGCTAACATGAAGCAGAACTGTATATTACGAATACTACACGATTTTTGAGGTATTTGTTCCTTCACCACACACTTGTTTTTTTTCAGGAATTTAGCAACCAGAACTAGTGGAAGTTCTAGTTCATCTGGCTCAAAATCACAATATGTGGATTTTTTTTGGTGATACGTGGGAATTTTACTCTGAGTAGGAAAGTTAAAATGAATTAAAAAGTTACATCTACTTCACATAACTGTTGCACAAGTCCCTAGATCTCTGCTTTTTATATGAATTTTCCCTTTCTCTTTCATTTGTCTTTGTTAATTAACCTTCTTTTACAATGCCTTGGATTTTCCCTTGATGTCGACAAAAAGCATATACATTTTTAACTGGAGTTCAATTGAAAGACCTCTTTTATATCATTAATCAAAACCAATTTCATTTTTAAGACGTTATCAGTGTATATGATTCCATTATAAAATTCCAAAAGAATTGTTTAAAGATTATTACCGTTAGTGCTTCTGTGTGCTGCTTGAATTTGTTGCATGACAGTGCTTGCTCAGCACAGTCTCTATAGTTTTAAGGTATCCCGTGTCCTTCAAAATGAAACACTTCTACAGAAAATCAAACATTCAAAAAGAAAGCAAATTCCAACCTCTAGCAATGCTTTTACAGAGAAAATACTCTTAGAGATATTTCTGTTATGTGACAAAAGTAATGTGGTATGTGAATGACTTGTAACCAATAACATATTTGAGGTTGTCTTAATGAAGTGAAATGAGGCAACTGAATTTTGCTTTAAGACAGACCAATGGGTAAACAATACCTGAGAATTAGACTTTGAAAGTACTTCAAATGGGCAAGAAATATAATTCATACTGGGATACCCTATGACAGATGTTCCGTAGTATTGGTATTTTAGATGAAGTAGTATTAAAAGTGCAACATTATTCAGGGTGCGAAAACGTTTCTTTACAGCAATGCAATGGCCATTTATATTCCATAGCATCTTGAGGATCCATAATCTTGGAACTAATTAGAATGTTTCCAAGCAGTGTTATATCTAAATAGAAACTTAAATTGTGTTATTGGATTTTAAAACTCACAAACACATTAAAATGCTTCAAGACTTAAGGAAACTTGTCAGATAAATTGCAAACTCAGACATGGAATTACTACTGTCATTCAATTACTAACTAATTAAAAGCAGCAATCAGTAGTTTCCAATACAATCTTTTTACATCAGGTTAAATCAATAGGTAGATGAAAACTTCATTAAACTGTAGTTAAGTCAGTAAATAAAGTTTCTCTCTGTTACTCAGTTACTTGGGAAAATGATCCTAAAAGAAAAAAAGCATAATATTTTTTAGAAATTTTGAAAGTCCAGCACTTCAAAGTCAAGATTTCTGGTCAGAAAAATAAACCTTCAAGATAATTCAAATCCACACTTACGTTTATGTTATATCTCTGTCTTTTTCTTACCGTCATACTTTGACTGAAAGATATAGTAATTTTGATCAATAAGACATGGAAAGTAAATACAGAAGTAAACAGCTGATAGTGAGGGATGTCTGTTTGCACAGCATTCCTGAGGACTGAGGTAAGGGGATTTTGTGTGCAAAAGTGTAGACTACCTTAGTGTGATTCCCTGTCACTAGCTGCCTCTTCTATGTAATTTTTGCTCTTATGGTTGCTAAGTTTGTTGTAGCAGGTGGTGTGTCTATGTTATATCTCAGACAGCTATTTTAGCATTTAATTTTGAAACTTTTAGGTGGATATTCTAGAACACTTGGAGTAACATCCTGGTGGCTGGTGGTTGTCAATAGGATTTTTATGGTTGATGTCAGACTGAACAGAGCAAGGCCAGTTTTGAGGGATCACAAAAGTCCTCCTCACTAAAAATTGTCAGGATTACTTTGGTCAAGATATAGACATGAGTTAAACAAAGATATAGTGGTTTATTCCAACGAATCTGGAAACTCTTAGGGACCCCACAACTGTGGTAGAATGAGATGTTCTTTTTTTGTTTAACTGCTCTGACATTCTGTAATTTTTGTTGGCATGGTGAATCTGTGCAATCAAATAAGGCAGTGTTACAAGAAAGAGCTGACGTGAGTCAAATGCAAAGGGTAGATAAGCATGGGTCTATGACTGCCGTTTGACACAAAATTACTGGTGTGCTTCTGTTGCATGCTCAATTCACCAAGGTCATAACATAACAGCTCATCTAATGCCTCCAAGGTAAAGACTATGGTGCTTTACTCCCTGGCTTCATTTTGTGGCCAGGAACCTGATCATTTGTCAGTAAATTGTACCCAAACAGGTGTTCCTTTGGTGTATCCTTGAAACACCTCCTTGGTTAGCAACGTTTCCTTTATTTCATGATACTCTTGGACTGACTTTATTGCATCCGTTGTCTCTCCATAAAATGCCTTGTGCTTGACATAAAAAGGCACGTAAAGTGCTTATCAGCACATACTTTTACATCTTCATCTTTATTTTTCTGTAGTAGGCTTCAGTGGTTGCTTTGCTGCTGAAATACAACATTCCAAATTTTGGCTAAATCGCGTGATACTCCGTCCAGAACCTGGCACCATGCACTGCAAAAGTTAATTTGACACCATTCAAACCACAGAGACGTAGTCAACACGTGTGTTTGGCAAGATTTCAGAAGCAGCTCCAATGACTTCTCTTTATTCATAGTATTGGTGACCACTAGGTACATCAGATATTAAGAAATAGATTGAAATTGCCGCTAGCATTTCACATTTCATTTCAGTCCAACAAGTGAGGCCAGACAGTCTCACCTACCTCCATGTGTATGCTGAAGTCTTCCATGAAAACTAGCATTTAGAAATTAAATTAATGAGGACTACTTTTTTCCCTTTAAACTTTGATGTTCAATGTATTTTAGTCTCACAAAATCAATGCTATGAAGACAGATTTATCAGCTGAAAATCCTTATTAAAATGTCTTATACATAGAGTCTGGTGCACTCTGGGAAATCTGCGCTGAAGTCACACATCACTGGTAATATTTTAAGACCATTCTTCCATGTAACATCCTCTAGTATTACCTTATTCAAAGTTATTTGAATACTTTTCTTAGAATTTTATCCTTGGAAAATCATTAATCTGAATGCCTTCTTGATTCAGAAGTGTACCCCAGAACATCATTTCCATTTCTAGCAATCTCTCCTCCACTTCACTTGTTTTCCTTTTTCAGCTGTATCCACATGAGAAATTACAGAAAGACAAAATCTTGCCAACTGAAGGCTACAATGTCTGATGGAGCCTTCATCATGACTACAGTTCTGGTTTTTATGAAAATTGTTCCCTAATGCAAGCATAGATCAATGGCTCACTTGTATATTGTGTTCCATAGAGGAACTATATGCCCTGAAAAAAAGTCCTTTATATTTATAGAAATCTGAGTCATTCTGAATGATGGAAAGAGAACCCAGAATCTTTCAGATATTTGAAAATAAACTTTCAGGACGTAAGACATTGGAAAACTGGGACCCAAGAAAATTTTCATGCTCAGCCTTTTCACTACTAAAATTCAAAGGGCAAGATACAGCTACACAGACAAGGGAAAATCACATGATGTTGTTATTTCTCTAGTAGATGAGCCACAAAAAAAACTTCTCCAGACTAATCATGGAGACATAATCTTTTAAAATGTTTTTTCAGTTCCTCCCTTCATTAATACCAGAACTGTGAATTACACTCTGCAGTGCATGGAACAACCAACTCATAATAATATGTAGTCTATGGAACAGGTTCCTTCGGCATGCCCCCAAATCCACTGGGGTGGTAGTAAGAAACTATCAGAGAGATGAACAAAGATTTCATAAAAGTCCCTTTGCTGTCATCCTCATCGTAGAAAAAGTTTTGAGATTGTTTCTGATTGTTTGTTTGTTTGTTTGTTTGTTTTTCTCTCTTCCTCTGGCAGTATTTTGTATCTGGAAGTAATAGTCCAAACTGTTTACTTTCTTTTCGTTGTCTCAGAAAAAGACTAACTGCTTTTCTTTCGTCCTCCCAGAACCTACCCTGAAGTCAACTGTTTACTTTGGAATTGTTTCTACTCCCTCTCAATTGCTACTTCTGACAGTCACCCATTCTCCATCTACAGTGACTGACCAGAAAAAAAGATAGCCTTTGGACAGATTACAAGGTTTGCTGTGATATGGTTTAGATACGCTTACCCTTCACATCTGTTTCAGCCCTACCTAAATAAGGACATATTACAGTGAAGGAAAAACTTGTCTAGAGCACTTAAGAGCTCAGGAATGTTTTCACAGTTTCAGAAAAGGCTTTGTATTAGGATAAAGACTGATTTAAGGCTTATATAAGGTTCACATCCCTTTTTTTTTTTATTTGACCACAACATTTATATGTATGTTAGTTATAATTGTCACAGTCTGTCACTCCACAGTACCTTTTAACTCTTTCTTGTTTACCGTTCTCCTTCAAGCGAAAAATACTTTGAAGTATTATGCTTCCGTATTAACCCTCTCTACAAGTTCCTTTTTAAAGCTAAATGCATTTAGATAAAAATGCTGGGTATATCTCATTTTGATATAAGTCCTCTGAAATATTTGAATATTTGTTCTGTTCACTTTATCCTAGTCTGGGTCTGAAGTTTCTTTATCACAGGTATTAGATTAAGCCCATTTAACTTTAAGCTGTAAGCATGACCTTTAGGTTAGTGTTCTTTCTGTCTGGCTAAAGTGAAGAAATATCATCAGGAAAAATGGATTTTGTTGTCCTTTGTAAGAAATTATCAAACAGCCAATATTCCTAGACACTAGCATAATTTCAACCTGTGTGACTCCAACCACATTGTCTGTCTCATCAAGACCTTCAAGCAAATTTCCAAAATGTAGCTTTATTTAAATCCGTTCATTTATAGACTACACACTTTCTGTGTTGTCAGCTGGCTGAATGTGGTGGAAAATATTACTGAATGTGCAAGGGCAGTTACGCAGTGTTACAGTGTATTTAGGCACAGGGCTCTGCCTCTGCCTTTGGGGCCACAGATCCTTTGGGGCTGCAATACTTAGCAGAAATAAGATTTGCTACTCAACTTAGCAGCTAACATTTATTTAATCAGAGGATCCAGAGTTAAATATGTTTAGAGTCTTACATCTGACTCCTGCTAAACATCACAAATCCAAGAATGATGATTTGAGACAGGTTGATACAGCGTCTTTTAAGACAGATATGTGGCAGTCTGAACAGACTCATTTCTGATCCTAGAAAAGAGTAGGCCATCCAAGAAAGAGGTTCTGTTTAGAAATTGCATGCCTGGCCTTTTACACTGCTCAATCAATAAACAAGGCCTGCATTTTTCTGCTCATGTAACATTTCTCTACAAAATCTCTAACAAATCTCTACTCATTTAGCATTTACAAAGACAGGGATTTTGCTTCAGAACTGTATGAAGGTTTCCTCTGACTTAGTATTTATGTGTACAACTCTCTTAATTTGGCATCAAAAAAGGTAGGAAACATTATCTACGTAAAAGGTGAACCTGTTAAGATGACATTAAGATCAGACACAAACCATTTCCTAAACCATACACTTAGGCATACGTCTCTGCAATACAATGTAGTGCTGTGTGAGATGCTTCTGCTAACTCTGAAGGCATTGCCTTGTATACTGGAATTACTGTAGCCAGTTACAGCATCCCATCAGCTTAATTAGCAATGATGAGAAGTAGGTAATTTGTTTTTTGGTATGTTTTTTTTTAATTAAAAGCAGTTTTTAAAGATTGCTTTTGAAAGTAGGTATATAAACTAGAAACAAACATGATAGTGAAGCGCTGGAACAGGTTGCCCAGAGAGGTGGTGGAAGCCCCATCCCTGGAGGCATTCAAGGTCAGGCTGGATGGGGCTCTGAGCAACCTTATTTAGTTGGAGATGTCCCTGCTCACTGCAGGGGGGTTGGACTAGATGACCTCTGAAGGTCCCTTCCAGCCCAAACAATTCTATGATGATTCTATGATGATGATGGCCTGTTTAAGTTCCCTTGAAATCTATATACATGTATGTGCACATATGTCTATGTCTACACACATATGTACACTTTGTGTATCACCTCTATGTGCCTACATCTCTATCCAGAGTTTGACGTTATGCTACAAACATATTTCAAAATCCTATAAGAACTACATGGCTGGAGATCCAAAAGTAAAAAAAGTCCAAGTTATGGATCATACACAATATTTTTTTGTCCAGTGACCTATATGTTGACCCAGTTACTAGACATTTTTAACATTCATTTACTCAAAAGGGTGTTCGACCTCCTAGAAATTCAGCTTTGGTTTTGTGTGTTGACAGTGGGAACCATACTATGCTACTAGGACCTTTGATTTAGGTAAACAGAATCCACACCACTTCACATGCATTTTCTCACCATCTTTTTTTTTTTTAATTTAGCTTTTGTTTTTTGCAACTTATACTTAAATCTTCATTTGTTTTCCCCTTCTCTTATTCTGTCATTATTGCAGTTAACGCCATATCACAACTCTACTCAAAATCAAAGGTTATTAGCTACTTCGAAACAGAAGCCAACAGGAGCTCTCCACTTTTTTTCAGTCTTTCCTCAAAACTCTTACCTTACTCACACCAAACTCTGTCGGGGAATTGTTATACCATCATAATTCTTCAAATCAGTAGGGTGATACGCTTCAAAACTGATGACATAGAGTCCTGAGAATGGCATGCAACATTGCTCTTCCTCAGCTGGCATCACAACAGAGCTGTGTCTTGTGAAAGACTGCTCAGTTGTGTTTACCTGATGTTTGCGAATACTGGTGCTTGAAACTGTAATGATTCTTCTCAGTTTTGCCACCATAACCTCTAATGGGGTACCTTACATTTGAGCTTGGACAATTGAGTCTTAACTCCTGTTACAATTTATGGAGCTCTAGTCAATACTGTCACTAAGGCCTGGAGATGTATTCAGCTGATCAAATATAGATGGAGTGTTTCTCTAGGCTCCAACAAATGCCATGGAAACTTAGAGATCTAATTCACTTACAGACATACAAATTTAAGTTTCTTTATGTGTCAGCTGAATGCTGCTGCAAGAATTGGTCAAAATCCCTGGAGCAAGCACAGCATATTACTTCTTCAGGATAAAAAATTGCCAAGGGATTAACATAGGATGGTCACTGCCACTTTAGATTTTAGCTTGCAGACATTTGATTGCATAGTAATACGCTACAATTAGGGTCAGACTTAGCATTTCATATTGTTGTTAAGAATAATTTTGCTGTGCATGTGGGGTCATTTCTTCTGATTTCGATTTTAAATGTAATTTAGAACCATCTGCTTTTTATATTCTTCTAGTTAAAATTAAGATCATAGGTGCTTATTATTGATATTAAATTCCTGGGGTACATTCTTGAGTAAAGCAAGGAATACTTCTAGATTCTTTGCATGAAATACAAGCCTTTATTAGCTTTTCTTGCTAACTCCAACAGAATATTGTGATATTTTCATATTTACTGTTTATTGCTTTGGTTTTCTATATCATCTTTTTTTTTTCCCTTTCTCTTCATTTTAATTGTTCTCGTCCTGTACTTGGGCTATAGATGTGTGAGAACAAGGATCAGTAGAGATGAGTCTGAAGCTGATTTCCATTGAGCCCATACATAGCAAGGGTGTAACAATTCTTTCTTTAAAATGCTTGTGACACACTTGACTGACACAGAACTATTATAGACCCTGTCAGGTAGTATGTTAATGTGTGTGAAGAACATGTTTTTCACAGGGTATGTTAAACAACAAGCAAAGCAATAGATTTCCAATATATCCAGTGGTTTTGTTAGAAATTTAGTTTATACATAGGAACAAATAATAAAGTATTACATTTTCTGTAGAAATGAATTGCTTTATAGGTTCTGGCTGATCACTCAAAAATTCATTGTTCCCCCTACAGTAAGTCTTTCTGTACTCATGTATCTACATGTGAATTAACTTTTAAAAGTAAATGCAATTTCAGACCTTGTACAAAGTAAAAATTAAGAAAATCAGAGGTTGAACTCTTGGAATCACAGAATTCCCCATTGTTCTCTTTCTAAAAATTATCTATTGATGGTTCTGGTATTATTTTAATTTTTATTTTTGTTAAGGTATTACTATGCTAAAAAGCAATACATTGAGAATCACAGAAGGAAAGAACAGAAACCACCATTTATTTTTTTCCAAATATGCTCTCTGCAACTACCCAGAATTAACTGAGGAGAGGGATCACAACAGGATTGCAGTAGGTAAGCCGAGGATTGGCATGGCAAGTTAGTGATGATGTGGTTGGTAGCCTCTGAGTGAGAATTAGGAGGATGCAAAACAAAGGACATGTATATGTTGTAGTGGGTGTCTACTACCGATTGCCCAGTCAGGATGTAAACACTGACAAGTTATTCTGTAAGCAATTAGGAGAAATTTCTGGATTGATAGCCCTTGTCCTTATGGGAGATTGCAACTTCCCAGACAT
>NW_009598656.1:0-25604 GCF_000690535.1 Cariama cristata | reverse complement strand
GCCCTGTTTTAGCCAAACCAGGACACCCATCTAGTATGATTCCTTAATGAAAATCAGAATCATAAACTTATCTTTTTCAAATTGTAGAGACTTCATCTGACTCAAAGGGTGGTGGGTCAGTGTTCAAAGTTCAGCAATGACAAGTTATGAGTGGCTTACCTGAGGGGCCATTACTGAGGCTGAACATACATACTGCTTTTCTTAAGGAAATAAGCAGTGGGATGGAGTGCACTCTCAGAAACTGTGATCGGAAGCACCTGATAATATATTGGAAGGCAAGGCTGAAATTCAGAGAGCTCTTAGGAGGCTGGAGAAATGGATGGATAAAAACCTCATGAAGTTCAGAAGGGGAAATACAATGTCCTGCACCTGAGATGGAATAACCCCATGCAGCAGTATGGCCTGGAATCCAGCTCTACCCCTTGGAGAAATGGTAAAGCCAGCAGCTTGGCAGTAAAGGACAAAGGGTGTTGGAGGACAATAACTTGAATGTGAGTCAGCACTGTGCTCTGGGCCTGATGGCAGGGTGGGCTGCGTTAGGAAGAACATAGCCAGCAGGTTGAGGGAAGTGGTCATTCTCCTCTGTTTGGCACTTATGAGACCACAAGTGGGTTACTGCGTCCAGTGCTGGGCTGCCCAGTACGAGATAGACGTTGACAAAGTAGAATGAGTCCAGAGGAAAGTCACCATGATGGTTGGGGGCTGGAGCACGTCACACAGCAGTCTGAGAGAGCTCATTTTTTTCAGCCTTAAGAAGAAAGGGCTAAGGGGGATCTAGTTGCCACACACAACTAAGGGGTGATCATAGGGACTTTTGACAGATGCACATAGCAAAAAGTCAAGAGGTGGTGGACACAAGGTACAGCAAGGCAAATTTCACCTGAATTTAAACAAAAAAAGTCCTCAGTGAGGGTGGTTAATCACTGGAAGATGTTACCCAGAGAGGTTGTGGAATCCCCTCTTAGGAGGTGTTTAAAACTCAGCTGGTCAGTGAACCAGTAACCTGCTCTACCTGATTTTGTCCCTGCTATGGGTAGGGTTTGGACTAGATGATCCCAAAAGGTCTCTTACAGCCTAAATTGTCCTACATGTCTATGAATGTGGATACCTCGATCCAGGTGTAATAACTTCTGCTCCTAGGGCTTTTTTCTGAGTGAATTTCATTAATATTAGTTTTTTAAATTTTCCATTATACTCTGATGCTATATAATTTTGGACTATACATCAGAATGTACTGCAGTTACTATAGTTTTTAAATGTGCTACGTGACCACAAGATTTTTAATGGAAATAAATTTTGTCTTAGATTGTCTTTTATATGAGTAACATTCAAGGACAAAAGGCAAGCATATGGGCTCAGAGTGAGCTTTGATAATAATAGAATTAAACCCCTAGATATCAGCAGGGACAATTAACACTGGAATCTGTTTTGCTGGATTCAGTCATCACTCTAAGGAAAAGTTGCTATAAACTAACACACCATCTTTCATCTGTTCCAGGGCATCTATGTGTCTTTTCAGTGAAAAGATGGGATTTCGCTTAGTGATTACATTAGGTAAAAATATAATTTGCCCATAACTTTTGTATTTTCAGTGAACCGTATTTCAGACAGAGCTTGTTTGGGGGAGTTCAGAAGAAAAGAACTCCTTCCAAAAAGATACAGTGTACCAGCACACAAAGATTTTCTTGTTTCATGTTACTAGACATCTTCATTTTGGCATATTTTACTTTGTTTTCTGTACATATGTCAATTTGATAATGTTGTGTTTATTCATATCAAAACATTCTTTCTTGAGAATAGATATAAATTAGCACAATAATATAATTATTATATCATTCCAATTAGTCTAGCTTTTCAGAATATTCAGTTAAAATGTCTGCTATTAAGACACTTCATAGCCCATGTTTATACTTTTATGGGTTTTGTGCAGTAAACCAATGAAACATAATGAATGGATAGGCAACCCCTACTTTGCAGATGTTACAAAGAGCACTGAATATAGCTCACGTATCAAGTTCCACATTTGGCTTGTCAACATGTGAGAAATTATTTCTGTGGGTGCCAAATGGCTGTCAAAGTCCCTCTAAAGCCAAATGAAAACAGTTTTGCTGTGATTCTCATTATCTCTACTACCTAACTACGTTTTTTCTTTTTTTCTTTCTGTTAACTTACTTTTTCTATAGCCTGAGATGATCCCACAGTCAGGAGTAGTAGCAACAGGATTACGTAGTGACAATCTAGCAGTTCTGTTTATCTGAAACACAAAGAAAATAGGCAGAAATCAGCAAGGAGGTCTTTTGTAGCACTTCCTTAGCTGTGTTTCTTTAACAGTAGCAGCGCTCCTTCATTTCTCTTCTTACACCCTTCCTCTCTGACTCCAATACCTCTGTTGCTATCAGCCTTCAGCACCCTAACTCTGATAATCATTTATGACCCAAGAGCATTTTCTATTTCCTCTTCGTTTACTCATACTGATCTACCGTATTTATCACAGATAACACACACTGTATAACACAGTCTTGTTTCCACATACCTGGGCTGAAGACTGACATTCTCATGCACCTAAAAAGGTAGCTGCTTTGGCAGTTCATTTATCTAAAATAAGCCGTTTTGCATAAGCAGTGTACTACTCTCACATTTTAGTAGTCAACCTAGACGATGCTCTTAGCCTTTCTCAATTTGTCAGTTACATTTATTGCACCTCACACCCCCCTAATTTTTACCGAATCTTCTTTTCTTGTCTTCTATGCTAGATATTTTAGTATATATCCTCTCAGTTCAATAGTACACTGTAATCCTTTCCCCCACCCCAACTCTGATTAAGGTACAGCTTCCATAATTGTTCTCTCTCATTCTTCTGTGAAATCCCTTATAAACACATCACATAGAGACAATGAATTATGGAAGTTAGGCAGAAAGAGTTCACAAGTGCAAAGTCTTTTCTTGCAGTAATTGTGCAGACTGATATTCAAGGTGCCTAACTACATAATATCATTTTGCCTTTTTGAAAATCCCATCCTGTTTACGTAATCTCATCAGTGTGACTCTTTCTCCACAAGAGGGATCCCAAATCTACTTGCTTGACCCCAAGTATCATTTCAGTGACTTAGATCAGGGTGGGCAAGCATCTATATGCAGCTGGAAGGATCAAGAGGCAGATGAGAAGGCACAGTAAGTGCAAGAGATGAGAAGATTTAATGGAAAGGACTCAAGTTGGAGTTTATGCGTATAAGCACGTATTTTTGGGAAAGGAAAAGAGGACATTTGCCACTTTGAAATGTAGATTCAGATCTCTAATCATTGTGGAGATACTGAAGGGGCTCCTGAACATGTCAGCTGTTCTCAGACTGATTTCTGAAACTGTCAGAGTTTATTTAGCACCCTTATACTTGGATTTGTTATAAAAACTGCTAAACTGTTTCATTACTGCTGTTTGCCGTATTAAAGCTAGGGGAGTACCTCTAATTTTGTTCTGATCCTGTGCAAAATATTTTGAGAAAAATCATTCTTCCTTGCAATAGTAAATGTACTTTCAGTGTTTCCATGAGGCTGTTTTCTTTGTACAGCAGAATTAGTCTAATCTTCTCATACCTATGCGCAAAGGCAGAACATTAATATATTTAGACCATTTGATTGGTTACTTACTATTTACAATGGCATAAAAAATTAATACTGTCACTGGAGCATGAAAATTCCAAATTAACAGAAACTAATGCTGCCACTGAGCCAGATTTAGCACTGCTGAGAGAAACTGAGGCAATTCTGTAAAACACAGCATAGCATGCTATAACTACTTCTGATTTAAACCTGATTTTTCATACTTGGTAACCCAGTGTATTAATCCGTTTGTCTTTTCTGCTTCCTGCCACAGTGCATATGGTTGTAGCACTACTTTTTGCATTAAAGGAGCTTTAGAACAGAATTACTAGAAAAGTGGTGTGTTAAAACTAATCTGTATTAATGTCACTGTCCTACAAAATATACAGACAGTACCGAGAGAAATGCTACCTTTGTGCAACTTGCTTTTTTTCTGCCAGCTCAGCAGATGATAATATAAAAAAAAAAAGAGGAAAAGATAAACTGCCTCCGTCTTGATTTATAGGCACTCTTCTCTTTTAAATCCATCCACTTGGGGGTTTTTTGCTGCTCTTTCTTCTTCTCTTCCTTTCCTGCTGAAAAAAGAAAATAAACAAAAAAATCGCCAAACAACTGAATTGCAAGTGAACTGAATTTCCCCAAGCCCAGTTTGCAGTGATAAGGGTGTCTGTGAGAAAGGCCCTAGTTATTGGTGAGCGAAGGCGCTAATGAAAATTAGCATTCTAAAAGGGTCTTCTGCAGCTGTCTTCATAAAAAGAAACTGATTAGTGGTTTGGACGGTGCTAACTCTGTAAATTATCAAACAAAATACGGCAGAAGCATCCATTTACGTATATGAAAATTACAATTTGAACATCACACTTAGAGCACATTAATCAACTTCATTCTTTGTTTTTATGCCTAATGAGGCTTTTCAGAAAGGTAAACAGCTTTCTAAATAAAGTTGCCTTGGCAAAAATGGATTAAATGTATCCCTATTTAGTATGTATTTATTTATTTATTTAAATTTCTTTTTTACTATTTGTCTATTTATTTATTTAAATAGATGTCATTTGGTAAGATGTGGATGAATATTTGAAATGACTATGCTTCTGCATTATATACACCAGCACCAACAGGCAGAAATAAATGCAGTCTATTCTTCTCTCCCTTTTCTCTTTATTGATTTAATCTCTTTCACAGCAATGCTATCTTGTAGTTGTGCAAGTGTGAGATTTTTGCAGGCTTTCTAATAGCCATATCTCACCATCTTTTGTCTGTGCCTTCTTCCTGTTAAAGCTTTGATTGTCAAAAAGACATCCTCTGTCTGCTTTCCTTTATGTGTTTGTGGGGGAGAGCTGCTGTTTTACCCCAAAGGATATACATTTAAGTATTGCTGGTGCTCTGTACTCCGATCCTGAAAGACAGTTGCTTTAGCTGTTAGGAGCAAAAAAAACACCACCAAAACAAAACCAAACAGCACAGATTTTTGAACTATGTCTGTTTTTCTAGGCATCTGTACTGATTGTTCTGATTGTTAGACATAAATAACATCCTGTTACAGAAGGTTTCCAGAATTAATGTACTGATTCAACTCCTCAAAAAGCCTTAGTTTTTTAGAATAGAATGGTATGCTAGAAATGACATCAATTACTCTGATTTCAGCCTCAGCACCATGGAAATGTGATTCTTCACTTGGTTACACCATTATGCTTTGGATTTACTCTGTGAAAGTCAATATATCAAAGCCATGGCAACTCTGTGCAAACTGTTGGCTGCATATGGATGCTGCATCAAGCCACACAGACAAACTTGATGTAAACTGGTTTATTTGTCATCAGATACCAGAACACAGCCTGCCATGTCCCTGTACTCTGCTCCAGGTGAGGGACAAGTCAGTCCTGTGCCCTTCAGTGAGCAGCGTGGGGATCGCACCACTCTGTCCCTGCTACCGTCTGGATCAGGCAGTTTTATACTACCAGTGATACAAGCATTGCCTCATCCTTTTCTGCCTTACGGTGGTTTGGTGGTTCTGGATGGTGCTTCTGGAGGTAAAACCAGGTCTCTGACTGCTTTGTGTGACTCAGAATGAGCAAAGCAGAAGTGGAGTTGACATGTACGCCTGTGGGCTGCTAGATGCTCAGGAAGAATACGTTATTCTCTATTCTGATACTGATCATCTGTGCATATGACACGATCCTGCTTGAAGGTTTTTACGCAACAAAAATTAGTCTATATTTACTCTAGAAGAAACCTTGCCATTTCAAGCCAGGGTTCATTTTCTGCTCAGTCAATAGCATTACGTGAAAATGCGTGAATTAGAAGACCTCATATCCGAGTGGAATCATAGAATCATAGAATCATTATGGTTGGAAGAGACCTCAAAGATCATCAAGTCCAACCGTACACCCAATGCCACCATGCCCACTAAACCATGTCTTGAAGCACCACATCTAAACATTTTTTGAACACTTCCAGGGATGGTGACTCCACCCCCCCCCGGGGGAGCCTGTTCCAATGCTTAACGATTCTAACAGTGAAGAAGTTCTTTCTAATGTCGAGCCTGAACCTCCCCTGGTGCAACTTGAGATCGTTTCCTCTTGTCCTATCGCTAGTTACCAGGGAAAAGAGCCCAACCCCCGCCTTGCTACACCCTCCTTTCGGGTAGTTGTAGAGGGCAATAAGGTCTCCCCTCAGCCTCCTCTTCTCCAGACTAAACAACCCCAGCTCCCTCAGCCGCTCATTGTAAGGCTTTTTCTCCAGGTCCTTTGCCAGCTTTGTTGCTTTTCTCTGGACACACTCCAGCACCTCAATGTCCTTCTTGTAGTGAGACATGGAAGTTGCATGTTGTAAGCAGAGGACAGGATCTCAGGATCATATTACTTTTTTCACCAGTGCCATTGTGGATATGGTATTTCACATGAAAGTCTCGTTAGAGCTTCAGGTAGTCAAAGGACTTGAGAAACAAAACTGTTTCTAATATTACCTTCATGTTTTTCTTGCCAGTGAGCAGCTGACATGGGAAGAGAAAAGATAGTTCCCAGGAGTGGGATGTACAGAAATAACAAATGAGAAAGGGAAGAAAACTAGAAATGTAAAATGTTGATCTCCCAAAGTTTTGCACACCAAAAACCTCCATGTATTTGACTTTGAGCTCATTCCATTTGAAGAAAATATTTCTGTCAGCTTTTAGAGCAGCTGTTTTGTATGATATTTCCTTAGTGACCTTAAAACTTCTTTGTCTTACCAAGAAAAGTTGGGAAGCAGGTACCCTGACTGATGTCTGGCCCAAAGCATATCTCAGCAGGGTTTCCTTGGAGGAATGAGGTATGCCAGTTTACACCACCCTTGTTTATACTGATAATAGGTAGGATATGGATTAGATAATATTGTGTTACTGAGAGCTAGAATGAAGGTCTGGGAATTGAATTGTCTATTGATCACTGGACTAACATATGGAAACTAGTTAATGCTCCTTTAGGAAGCAAGTGCCTGGAGCTATTTTGTATCTCTGCTATGGAATATGCTGATCTAATATCATGCACTTAACCTTCCCTCATTTTATTTATTATAATATATTAACAAGGTTTTGCAACATATTAAAGTGCATCTTTGCAAAGGGTGATCGATGTATTTGCTCAACATGAGTGTGCACAGAGTTACCATTGCAGTGGATTTCATTATACTTGTTTGGTTTTAATGTTTAAAGTAAATTAAACTGTTACCTTAAATAGTACCAGTACCTTTCAGACTTCTGACCTCATGTCGGCGGGCGAACCCATGGGTCCGGGCTTACAACAAGGCCAGGGGTAGGCCCCTGGCACTGGGCCTTCAATGGCCATCTGCCAAGAAACTACGACATTCAGCTCCCTTTACGAGAGGCCTAAATAGCAGGCAGTATTCAATGGTAGAAAGCCTGCCAGGATGCTCCAATTTGAGATCAATTTGTTTCATTGATAGTTGGATTAGCTCTTGGTTGTCTCCTAGGTTAAATAAAGACTGCCTTCTACTGGCAGAACATCCAGAGGAGGCTGCAGAAGCGCTGTTTGCTGTCTCTTCTGGGTTCAGGTGTCTTGTGCTGATGCGAAGATCTAGACAGCTTCTAGTTGAAGCACAGGGAGAAATGCATGTGAAAGGAAATAGGATTGAAACTTAATTCCCTATCATCAATGATAATAGCAATGGAAACCCTCTACACATCTGTACTATACTGTCTTCGAGAAAGGATGGTACTAAATTTTTATACAGGAGGTCTATTAATGAAAGTTCATAACAAGCATGTCTGTTACATGACCTTTCTCCGCTTTCTTTTCTTTTTCTTTAATCACTCAAAATTTTATCAATGATATTTCTGCCTAGTACTGGCTAAACAATCCGCTTCACAAGGTCCTGGTAGTAGTAAAGTTAAGTCTTCTTCCTTTTCAGAAGATCTCACTTAAATGTTGTGTTTCAGCTATCATGATTTAACAAAGAGCTCTTAGTGGTAAGAGTAGCCACACCCTTCGTGCTTGTCTTGTGTTGGATATCTGATCACATCATGAGTAGACTCAGAAATGTAAAATGCATTTAAAATGTCTCCTTTTCCCATTCCACTCAAAGTAAAAAAGGGAAAAAACCCACCGAATAGTTTTCTGCTGTTTCAGGTCTTTGCTCTGGCTCATTTGAAGAGCTGATGAGCAATCATACAGATGCAAAAGCGGGGACAGAGCAATATGATTAGGAAAAGGGCTGGGTTGGGAGATGGGGCTATTGCCAGGGAGCTCTTGTATTGCATGACTATAATCTGAAGCCTTAGAATTTTTTTGCAGAGTAACTGCTTATCTTTCAAAAATATCCCCCCTGTGGATTTGCATTCTGTGTCTGTATTTTCTTCATGTTGTGAGCACAGAACCTCTGAGCAAGTTTGGTAGGCTTCCCAGATTTCTGTGATACCAATAAATTTATCCAGATATCTTGTGTTTTACATACTTGTGTGTGTGTGTGTGTGTGTGTATGTAACAACAATATAGAGTGATTTGATAGTGATCTGATGGGCTGCCTTCCATCCACTGTAGAAATATTTTTAGCATCTTCAAACTTAAATAGAAACAATAATACCCAGATTTTTTTCCCACTTATCTCATGATAATTAAAGAACAGAGTATAACCCTATCTGAAGCTGACTTACATAATTCTCTAAGAAATTTGGCACTTTAGAGATTATTTACTTGGTACGGTGCCATGAAACCTCCCATGTACCTTACTTTTCAGTATTCGGCTGCATTGGGGAGTATTTTGCTGCTCTTGTTTGTTTCTTTGTACCTCATTCATTGACCCTATCTTTGTAACTTTTTTCACCTGCCCACTTATTGGCATTCTAACTCACTTGATAAATGGACTGCCATTTCTACAAATGCAATAACTACAGTTTGTTTGGTAACAGAAAGGTCTGATCACCCCAGCTGTGATCCTCACATATTGTTACCAACCCTCTTGGGCACAGAAGATATTAAAGCTGGCTTATGGAAAGCATTTTTAACAGATCTAATGTTTTATAAGAAATTCTGCACAGATAATTCCTGAATTAGAAATCTTAGCCTGCAGTGAGGGGTTTACTGCAAGCACTCCGTGTTTGATGTTCATTGTTTAGAGCAAACACATAATATTCATGTTTGAATAAAAATATAACTTTCAACAATGCTTTAAGAGATTTTCATTACAAAAATTCACATCTTATGGATGCTCAGCAACATTCCTTTAACTCTGTTTTATGCCAATTCTTTCTGGCAGTATTGCTTCCTAGAATATAAATATCTATCAAGTTCTTTGTCCACATTCATAGTTGTGACCTGGAGACTTGCTACTACCAGAAAAATCAGTTCAAACCAGATGTAAATCTTGCTTCACCAGCTAGTTAAATTCTTTTTATTGCTGTCTTAAACCCATAGAGCAAGCCAGTGCAGCCAGAAAGTATTAACACATATGGCCCAATATATGCACAAACATGATGGCAGATTAACTTGTTTTATAACTTTCATAAGCATATATGGATATTTTTTTCCAGCTTTTGTGTAGTTCCTGTTACCCACCAAATCTTCATGGGTATTATTAATTATTAATTAGAATTATTAAGGTCTGCTCTTTGCAAATATAATCGATGGAATTCTTTTTCTTAAAGGCTGTTTTGAAAGTTTCACTTGCAAGTTGAAGACAATAGATTTGAGTTTCTGAACATCTTTTGTGTATAACTATATCACCTTTAATTGATATGTCCTTGTTATTGAATACTCAGAGTTTCACAGAAATTCTTTCATATTTTAGCTGTGGAGTTTGGAATACAGAGAAAAAGCAGCACTTTTTAGTGACTAATTTTATTAATTTCTTTTTGTCAGCTTCTCTGGAGCAGCTTGTTATAGCATTATTTTTAGTGGTCACGGTGGATGTCTGCACGTGTACTTAAGGCTTGATGGACATAGGCCTCATTGCTAGGAAATAGAGCCAGATGTAAAAATGTACAGCTTTTTAAAGAGCTGAATGCATGTGTTTGGCATTATGACATCTTCTTTCTGTAGATCAAGATTGGTGCGAACAACTGGCTTGGCAGAGATAAAATTCTTAACGTGAACTTGTTAGACTATACTTTTCCTACAATACTTTTGAATAAATGGGTGTCTAAAGTAGGTAGGAAACATCTCACTCTACTTGTCTTTGATGGTTGTAGAGGAAACATGCATATAACTTAAAGCAGATACTGCTTTTCAGATAGCCAAGGTTAGATGAGGAGAATCTTGCACTTACTCTGTGGAAGTTTGGACACAGCCACAGCTGGGAGATGCTGATTTCAAATGTCAATACTTGAGCGAAACTCAGGTCTTGATTTTGCAATGGATTCCTTACAGCTGAGACCCAGCAAGATCTTCCTGTAAATTTTTAGATTAAGGGTAAGGAGGATAAGGAGTCTGGAAGAACTGTTTCTGTTCATAGGTAGGCTGGTTGAGTAAGATAGTTAAGCATGTGTGTATCTTCTAAGAAATTTCTTATTCTTTGTTGAACTAAGATTGAAACCCAAAAGTAACACTCATCTTAAGAAACAGATCATATAGAAGTAGCATTTTTTTAGCTATAGAACAGCTGCAAGAAAGGGGAACTCGGAGTGTTTGGTGGAAGGAAGAAAACAATGACTGGGTAGAGATAAGTAATTATAGTGACCCAGAAATAAAATACAGCAGTAAACAACTGAGCCTGGAAATCAGTATGCAAAAGTAACGTGAGCAAGTGGCCAGTGCATGAATGGGATAATGATTGGGTGAAATCACCAGAAGTAACTGATTTCATGACCCATATAACACTCAGAGAAAGAGACTAGTGACATAAGCCCTGCATGGTAAAGCAAACTTTGGGGAAGATGCTCTGAAGACCCCCAAGAATCAGTCACAGTAGACCTGATTGCTGTGTGGAAGACTGTACCATGGCCGGCATGACCCATCCTTGCCTACGACTGAGCCAGTCCGTGTACTCTTCCAGCTCCTGTTGGGATAGGTGTGCTGGAGCATGACTTCCCTGGGGAAGCTGTCCTGTGCCATAGAGAACTGTAAAGGATCATGTTTGAGACATATGCATGTGTTGTGTTTTTTCATTGTTTTACTGCAGGAAGCATGAAGGTGTGATAGATTAGTTTTGGAAAGCAACACAAAAATTGTTTATTTTAGTATTGAAACCAGCAAATGGTACATTAAACTTTTTCAGTCTTCTTTTCATCTAAAAAATACTTTATGAAGACTATTTGAAGCATTCATTCATGATGATACCTAATTAACATATTTAATACATTTTTGAGATAAAAAAACTTCCTTAGTTTTTTGTTTTTTAAAAAATATGGTTATGCTTAAAAAAAGGGGACATTGTGGCTTTGGTTTTGGGTTTGTTTTGGCTTTTTTTAGCAAAAAGGGATTACAGATGACAGCAGTTCAGAGGTATCACTCACAAACAGCACATTCTTTTTCCTGCTTTTTGATTATTCTCTTCAGGTGCATAGGCTACAGGAAAGCAGGCAAGCAATTATCTTAAAACTAATAGCAAACAGCTCTATTAATTAACCAACAAGGGGTGGACAATTTCCTATTTCTATATAAACCAGATTTTGATCATAACATGTCTCTATGTAGCCTCTGACGTATTGCTGATTTAAAGATTCATCATTCCTGAAGGAGGAATTTTTGAATAATAAGTTCATGCCACTCATATTGTTTGTTCAACTGACTTCCCCACCCCTTTTAAAAGTCTTTTATACCAAGCAAAAGAAACTTGAGGCTTATTAAGATAATGATGCTTCCTCCAAATAAGTTTGCCTTCTGTTGCATCTTTTTGGAAGCACAAATGAAGGAAGTATCAGTGTGAAGAATTAACATTTGAACTGAGAAAAAAGAATACTTACAGAAAAACTAGTGCTTACAGAGGCAACTGCACTTTTAGGAAGATGTATTTTTTTTCAGTCCTTTGCAAAAACTCTGGGAGTGGGTAAAATAATTGTCACCATAGGGTGTTTTTGTTTTGCCTCGGACGCTACATTTAAAACTACCTATCGGGAGGCTGGGAAGAAGGTGGCCTTCTGATTTGTCAACCTAGGAAGCATGTTTTGAATTGAAAAGGAATGTGTCATCTTACTAAAAGAGATTAACATTAAGCCCACAGCGTAAACAGCTTGGGTGGAAAAAAGGAAGCTGATTAGCAATTCAAGCTTTCTCTTTACTGAAAAGCGACCATGCCCAGAGAGTTCTGGCATTCTTCACCTTTTGTTGACCATCTGTAACTATGAGCTCCCCAACAGAGATGCAGCTCACTTGGGGACAGAAGAGCAGAAGGGCATAGCCTCCTCTACAAGAGACAGAAACCAAAAGCCACGCTAAACACCATCAATTAAAATTCATTAGTCCTGTAGGAGCTGCCCATTAGAGTGTTGAGTGTGCACAGATGCCGCTATTACAAGCATGACACCAGTAATTAAGCACCAAAAGTAGGAGGACTTCACAGCCTATTTAGCAAAGATATGATCTCTCTGTTCTTGCATAAACTTTACCATAACTTTAATTGCAGTAGATTTCACCTACGTTGGTCAAAAGAAATATTACCTTTCTTCTTATAACTGCTAGGACTGTTGCTTTTTAATTAGGTTTAAGACACATAACAAAATAGATGAGATTATTTCATGCAAAAAAATGCTGTGCTATTAGAAGTGCATTAGTTATGATAGATGTCTATACCTAGTCAAGAAAAATTAAAGCCCAATTTATTCTTATACATTTTCATGTTGGCTGTCAATGCTGACTGATGACTTGTCTTCTGAATGCTTTAAAATAAATAAAAAACAGATAGCTATCTGTATGCAACTTGGTTGCACGTGCTTTTCAGTTCTATTTAAAGCCTGGTTTTCCAAGATCATCAGAAGTGTAGAAAGTGATTATTTTTATTTTAATTTTTCTCATTTTCTTCACACAAAGAATGGGGATAGCATAGAGTTTGTCTGACAAAGAGCAAATGACTATCTTATTCTATTGTCTACTTAGACCTGACTAACTGTTATTTAGTTATTCTTCTTACTTCTTACTTAAATTTTATCTATGTCACAAACCCATTGCTCAGAGCTGGTATAGGAAGGGGAAGAAGTGTGTCAGACACATTTGGAGAATTTCACAGCTTAGTTTGTCCTCTCTTCGTCTTTCCCCTCTACCCTAGTTTGAGAGCAATGCATAGTATTTCATTCCTTAGAATTCAGTTTCAGTGTCTTATGTCATTTATTGAAGCCTTATGAACTCATCTCTGGAAAAAAAAAAAAACACGTTAGTACCAGAGGGTATGAGAAATGGTGAACAATGGGCTAGATGCAGATCCCAGCTGCACGCATTCTTTTGTGGTTCCATGGGAGACAAGGTGGAGAAAATCCGTGAGCTGGACATGCAAGTTCCGCTCTCTGCGTACACCTTCTGTCTCCCAGGAGCTGGATAATAAAAGATAAATAGGTCATTTCACAGGATTGTTACTGTGGTACAGAGAAGGGAAAATAATTTCTCTTAAATCAGGAAACATGACAACAACCAGCTCTTTCCCCCTGAACTATCTAATACTGTGAGATTAGCTTTGGAGGTTTGTACTGTGGATTTATGAAGAAAAAGAATTAATGTGCCATTCATAAAATTTCTAGTGTATAGTCATTAGAATAACCATCTCAATGCCAAATGTTATCCTATTCAGCATGGGAAATATGATAACAATAAAAAGACAAGCAATGGAAAACAGAAAATATTTCCAGGCATAACAATAATGTGGCAAACAGCAGCTATATGTAGAATAGAGGTAAACTGTAGAACATAGTAGGAGTCCAGTAATACTTCAGGATTATTTAAATGCATTAACTTCATCAAGCCAAGAAATAACTGTGAATATGAGTCTTTCAGGTACTTTTTTAACTTTATATTTAGAAAAGTAACTGGCATTTTTGCTGTGATGGGCAGATGCTCTCACTCAAGCAATGACAACAGCAGCCAGTCGGTGTTTTTTCTCTGGTGGTGCTCCTGGTGTTATCTCAATGGTGGCAGCAGGAAAAGCAAAAGTTTAAAAGGAAGGAATATCACATAAAGACAGCAAGTCTTAAAGTATTACTTGCAACCACTACTTTTATGGCAAAAAGGTGTAATCACTTCCTGACAACATACATGAATATATATGTACATTTGGATACTTTTGATATGATTTTGATCAATGTCTGATAATGAGGACTTCTCTGTTGATAACTTTTCTCCTGCAAGTTAGTTACAATGAGAAAGGAAAACTAGCTGAGCCTCCTGAACAGTTTTGTTCAAAATTGCACTTTGATTGAAGTGCAAAAGTTCAAAGCCAAAACCAGCTAAATATACAGCAGAGAAAACAGTTCACATTCCTTAGTAATGAAAAATATACCAATTTATCACACACTGTATTCTTCCAGTTTGGCTTTCATTTTTTACAAAAGTAAAAGGGAAATTATAGGTATATTTCACAGAGGCGTAAAGAACTACAGAAAGTTCATTCTAAGCTGTGGCCATGCATGAAAAATTAAAAGAAGGCAACATGATGATTTAAGCAAGTTAAGCCAAGTAGGATTGTAAATAATAAAAAAGATGAAAAATTACTTAAACTAGTTATGACTGACCACAGATAGCTTATATTTCCAGTACAAGGCAAAAGGAAACTTACAGTAATGAAAAGTGCATACAATAAAAATTGCTCATCCAGTCATAAGTCTATTACCTAAATAATATCAAAAGAATTGCCTGTATAGAAAGCAAAATACATGTTTTCACATACTTCATGAAAATAATACCTTGCAAATTACATTTAAATAGCAAGATTGTGGTCTTTTCTGATGCTGAAAATGTGTCAAAACTGCAGTCTAGCTCTATTAGAGTAAATGTACATTAAAAGCAAACTTTAAAAAGGGTAATCTTGAACTAATTGTACAATTATGATTCCTGTTTAGATCCAAGTAACTTTTATGTTATCTTCAGGGTAAATACGACTTAGTGTTTTACATGTAATTAACCATTTTTTACAATAGAGTGATATAATTTATCTGTCTTTGAAGCTGGCACATACAAACTGTATATAGCCTGTAAAGCAGTGGTTAGCTCTGCACTCATGGTCTGTCAGTTGACCAGATGAAGGAACTAATGTGGGTACAGTGGAACTTCCTTCAAGTCTGTCCTGCCACCTTCCCTCCTCACTGAAACTAGGCTGCAAGGGGAGTTGGAGTGCACCTTAACCCTGGCACATCCAGGTGCATAGGTAGGACACATCCAGATGGTTAAGGCAGAGATGAGACGTGGAAAGGGCTTGCTACATGGCAAAACCCCCCATTTTATTTCTTTTTTTTGTCACATGGGAATCTGAGGTATTGTGGTATTGCCCTCTTTTTTTTCTTTTTTTTTTTTAATTGAAAGCATTATGGTGTCTGCATTCAGTAGTACAGTAAGACACAATGCATGTCAGCTTTTTCATGCTGAGCAAGGTAACACGTGAACAATAATACTACATAGGAAAAACAGGAAATACACGAAAATCTAAACTAGTTAACGTTGCAATGCATGGGTCGGCTCCCAACAGATAAATTAAGATTCCCATTAATTTTAATGTTTTGACCTGAGTTTCATTCAGGTGGAATATTAAACAGTATTTACATGCATCTGGACATTAAGCAGCAAGGCTCTTATCAAGGTTTCTAGAGGAACTCATCAGCTAGCTGCCCAATATGGCAATGACTCCCCCAGACTTATTATCAGGGACTGCAGCCTGCCTACAGATAACATATCCTCCAAATGTTATCTCTGTGGAAAATGATTCATTTCTGGTATCATGCGTACAAGAATGTAGGAATGGTCTTGACTTACAGCACAGAACAGTAGGGATAACACTTAATCAGATTATCACTTCATCCAGCCAGAGGTTGTTATTTACCTTCTATCTGTGCAAAACCAAAAAAATAAAAAGGGTTTCAAAGCTTAATGATTTCTTAGTTTCCTGCAGAAAGCAAAACCGCAGGAATCTGCAAGACTAGGATGTTGTTATTCCTGTGGTGCAACTGTACTAGATCTGTGCCTCCCTTTTTAACCCACTAGGTCAGCAATGGTTTTATTAGGCATCTGCATACTGAAATGAGGTAACAGCATTGGGAGTTCTTATGTTATCACCGTAGCTGGAATAAAAAATCTTTTCCACTAGCACCACAACTGAAAAGCCATCACTAGGTATACTGCTATTCTGTGCAGTCAACAGGCTAAGCAGTCCCTGGACAATACAGTAGAGACTATCAAGGGTTCTCATGTTTCTTTACCAGAAGACATGACCTAAATGAATAGTGAGCTAGAAAACCACAAATCTAAACCAATCTAGCCTATACAAACTGCTTTCTTATCCTTAACAATGTTTGGACACCTTGTATGTACTGAAGATCAAGAAAGTCTGAGAAATGTTAATGCTAGAACATACTGTGTATTCCTATACCTCCTGGTCTGGGCAGAGCAGTAATTGATAACTAAATAATGCTAATGACATTGTGGGAGTAGTTTGTATAATGTTACCATGATTCCAACCACTTTTTTCCATATCCATATGAACCACGGATTATCCATGTAATCTTTGAGTTTTGTCATTCTTCAGGGATCAGACATTTCTTTTAACCTTAAAAAAATCTTTTACTATTGTGTTAAGATGACATATCTCATTGCCTGCAATATCCACTCTTAAATATTGATAAAACTGGAACTTTGCCTGTAGAAAAGCAGTATTTTTTAATTAAAAAATACCTCATGCAGGAGATTCAACTACTTCTACACAAAAACTGCTTTGAAGAATATTTATGTATTTATGTAGTTTCAGATGTAGTGAGAGGTGCAATCGTTTGGGAACTGGGTTGTGTGTTACCAAGATGTTTAGAAAATGTAATTACTTCTCTCCTTTCCATTTTGCCTAGTGAATGTAACTATCTCTGTAGTATGGAGGTAGTATGTAGTTAATTGGCTTGATGGTCGCACTTAAAGAGTTGCGGTCAACGGCTAGATGTCCAAGTGGAGACTGGTGACGAGTGGTGTTCCACAGGGGTCGGTATTGGGACTGGTGCTGTTTAACATCTTTGTCAGCAACATGGACAGTGGGATTGAGTGCACCTTCAGCAAGTTTGCTGACAACACCAAGCTATGTGTTGTGATCGACACACTGGAGGGAAGGGATGCCATCCAGAGGGACTCAGACAGGCTTGAAAACTGGGCCTGTACAGACTCATGAACCCATGAAGTTCAGCAAGGCCGAGTACAAGGTCCTGCACCTAGGTCAGGGCAATCCCAAGCACAAATACAGACTGGGTGGAGAATGACTTGAGAGCAGCCCTGAGGAAGTTGGTTGACAAGAAGATCAACATCACCTAGCAATGTGCATTTTCAGCCCAGAAAGCCAACCGTATCCTGGGCTGCATTAAAAGAAGCGTGACCAACAGATCGAGGGAGGTGATTCTCTGTCTCCTCTCTGCTCTTGTGAGACCCTGCCTGCAGTACTGCGTTTATCTCTGGTGCCCCCAACACAAGAAGGACATGGATCTGTTGGAGCGAGTTCAGAGGAGGGCCACGAAGGTGGTTGGAGGGCTGGAGCACCTCTCCTATGAAGCCAGGCTGAGAGAGTTGGGGTTGTTCATCCTGGAGAAGAGAAGACTCTGGGGAGACCTTAGCGCAGCCTTCCAGTACCTAAAAGTGGCCTACAAGAAAGCTGGGGAGGGACTTTGTACAAGGACATGTAGTGATAGGCCAAGGGGCAATAGCTTTAAATGGGAAGAGGGAAGATTTCGATTAGATATTAGGAAGAAATTCTTCACTGTGAGAGTGGTGAGGCGCTGGCACAGGTTGCCCAGAGAGGTTGTGGATGCCCCATCCCTGGAAGTGTTCAAGACCATGTTGGTTGAGGCTTTGAGCAACCTGGTCTAGTGGAAGGGGGCGCTGCCCCAAGAAGTGAGGTTGAAACTGGATGATCTTTAACGTGAAGGTGTCGCTGCCAATGGCAGGGGGTTTGGAACTAGATGATCTTTAAGATCTCTTCCAGCTAAACCATTCTTTGATTCTGTGATTCTATGGTTTCAGATTGGAAAAGAGTGTAATATATTGTCTTTTTCCTTCTTTTACATCATCTGAACACTGAAGGGGGGAAAACAAGTGCAACTATAGGAATGTCCAAAAGATATACTCCCACCCCTAACTCAAGTTAAAGCACTATGTCTTTAATATATTATGCATGTATAGATACTTGGAGATGACAGGGAAAAAAGAGCAGTAATAGGGAAGGTGAGAAGTTTACTTGTACTTCTTTCTTAAGTACTACTACAAACACCAACAATCTTGTCAATCTTCAAAAAAATAAGCACATACTCTAAAGAAGGGTATGTTTGCAGAGCCAAATAATTTTTTTGAGTATTTGAAACAACATTTCTTAAAAGAATCTTTTTATAAAATTTTACATACTTTATTATAAAAGGAGGGAACTATGAGCTCAACTTATTCTCCTCCTTACTCTCTCAGAGTAGGAGGCTCTCTACCAAGTACACTGAATGCATTTTGTTAGCTAAATAAAATATCAGCTGTTACAGACAACTGTTTCATTTATTATGTATTCCAAAACTTTAAAAATCTTAGCTTTATCCTTACTTTGCTGTCCTTTGAAAATGACATCCCATACACTGATAGAAAATATCCATAGACTTCAATGAGCCTTTTGAGAACCCCACACACAAAGGCTCAATTCCAAAACCATAGAGCAAAGATGTACTGAAAGAAAATGTAGATCTCAAGCACTAAAGTTCCTCTTAAAGGCTTGTCTTTTCTGTTTTGAAAATCCGTATGACATGAATTTTCTATGGATCTTTAAATCTTAACTTACATTAATGCTTTTTGCTTGTCTTTTTGTTTTTCAGTATGTTGGGTTTTTTATTTGTCTATCCTATGATAAAAAATATTTTTGGTTAATTGGTAACATGAGAGTATAAATGCTTTATGATTCCATTCCATACCTTCTGTATACTTGAATTCCAGGCCTGCCGCTTTGTGCCAAACATGAATATATTGTGAAAGGCTAAAAACAAGGAAAGAAGCACATGAAGAATACCAATGAAGCATAAGACAATCCAAAAGCATTTAAAAGCCTCATTTTTTTTTAAGAGAATTTTTGAGTTACCCTGAATTTCTACATAATCATCTTCCTGTGGGCTGGGATTTTTTTTTTTTTTATTGTGTTGTCATTGTTAAGAGAATTGTCTTTATTCTCTTCTTTCATACATTCAAGATGCCCTTGTCTAATGCAAAATATTACAATCCTTAATAGGTTTTTGTTATGGTTGCTGTTAGGGGAAAAAAAAACTTGATAGAATTAGACAACAAACTGGGTAGATAATGTACCATGTAGGTGACTTAGCACTTATAACATGTGATTTAAATTTTGAACTTATAGCCTGCTGTAAAAGAGAAACAGTGTACAAAAATAATTTGTTTCTGTAATCATTTATTTGTCCATTTCTCAGTCAAATGGAAGAAAAATCAGTAAGTAAATGTGTCATATCACTCCTTTCATGGAATGGAAGTCACATTGATAATTGGTTAGTTCATTTCTAAGGGATACTGCAGCAGATTTTCTGGATTTTTTTGCCCTTGTATTATTGGTTCAGCAATTCTTTGCAAAGTTCAATGAGGTTCATTAGCTTATCTGAAGAAAATGGATCTGGTACTTTTGAGACAGCTTCTTTCCATGACTTTTCTAATTAGATCTCTTCCATCAGTCAAAAAGCTGCCCTTTTTACTTGACAAACATTTGTTCTAATTTGGCCTTCACTGGTTTTTTGGTACTTCTCTCTGTCTCTCCCTCTCTGTCCACCAACAGCAGCAGCAGCTGTTAGTGACAGGATCACAGTATCTGACATTTACTCTGAATGTGCATGCTTATTAAAATATTTCGCTGTTAAAGAAGCTTATCAGCTGAAAAATACAATAAAGAAATTCCAGTATATTGGGTGAGTACATTTCTAATAAAATGCATTTCTAGTATTTCACTGCACAGCTATTAATGTATGTATTTGTAGATATAAAATTAAATTAACCTTCCCTGGAAGGTTGGTTTGAAAGTTAAATAGTCAAGCATTAGTCAGGTGGGAAGTTCCAATCCACAACAAAGTAGTACATTGTGTATATATGAGAGGCTAAAGTTTTATAGGGATAGCATATTTATCTACTCTTTTCTCAGCATCCTCCAAAAAATTGTCAGTTTCAAGAGCTCTGCCTCAGAATAGGTTTTCTTATGGAGAGGAGGAAGAAGGTTCAAGAAAAGTTTAATCAAAGTACTTTTTCACAATGTTCAGGAAACCTTGGTGAAGGCTTTCTGTGGACAGGCAGACCACTGATTAATTCTTCAGGTATGTACTTCTCTCCTGTGTGAAATAATGTGATATGAGGTTAAGTGCTCACTGAGAAACCAAGAGTTTGGACTTTCAGTTTTCACAGTGGACTATGGGAAGATAGGCTCAGACTGTGACAAGCATCACTGTACACAGTTTATGCTGCTATTCTTTAACACTCTCCAGTGTCATTAACTTGCCAGCCATGTAGTCTGTAAGTAATAGGCTGCAATAGCAGCTAAAATTGACAAGTGCTTAGCCCAGAGCATGGTTTGAATGCAATTCACAGGGTTCCTGAGTTAATTTCCAATACCTGTTTCATCAAGGCAAACTGATAGATGGCTGCCAGCATTTTCTGGCTTTATCTGTAAATCCCTGTGTCTTTTACTGCCATCATTCTGGAGTTGCTTTTTTCCCCCCCCCCCGCCCCCTTCTCTTTTCTTCCCTTTTTCCAGCTCCCCTTCTCTTTCCAGTGTTTTTTTTCTTATTATTATTTCTTCTGTCTCTTTTTTTTTTTAGCATTCTTTCTCTTACATTTGCTCCTCCCTATTTCCATAACTCTAAATGGAGCTTACTCTATAGGCACATCATTCATTTAGATTAGAGGCCCTTGCAGCTAAACGCAAGACCTTCAGATGTTATTGAAGTGCATTTTTCCATGTGGCCCTGTTTAAAGTGAAGTTTCTTTAGGGACTGCAGAATGAAATATGAAGTTATCTGGGAGAGTAAATCTGAGATGTTGGACAGATGGTGAAGCATCAGTGCATCCACAAAAATGCATTTCATTTTTATATAGGGGATGCTTTCAATCAGTTTCAGCCTGAGAAAACAGTTGCTTCTATTGCATCACTGGCATTTCATGTGGTCTTTTTTTGTTGGGTTTTTGTTTGGTTTTGTTTTTTAGATCAATACTTAAGTCAGTAAAACGAAATAAATTTTAAATATATTTAAGAATGGTTTAGACGTGCAAGGGAAAAGAAGCACAATTCAGGATCTTAAAACTGACAGGAAAAAAGCAATAAAAATACAGAAAAGAAAGAAATATTGCCCGATGACATCACAAAAACCTATATTTAGTTAAAAATATACCCATTTACTGTGGATTATGCAAATTAATTTCTTACATCAACTGTATTTCAGAAATATGAACTGATAAAAAAATTGTTATTTAAATTGTGCCGAATAACATTCATGCTCTTAGACCTCATGGGTGTAGTACCAATTTTAGAAGTGCTTTTGGAGTGTATCTTCCTGTAATGGAAGAACTATTGTTTGAACATTTCAGAATCCTTTTATACAAAGGCTGTAAATAGTATGCAAGGGCACCATGTGAAATTTCATTCTATCTAGCTACAATCGCTTCTGCTGTGTGGCCAGCAAAGTTTTTGTGTTGTTTAGTAAAGGAAATATCTAACTTGCATCACTAAATGTTTCTTCATTTTAATTCCATTTTTCTTAGCTTTTAGTCAAACTATAGACAGTTTGCTGCAGCTATGGATGAATCTTCTAAACCACTGTTGAAAAAAGTTAAGGATTAAGAGTATACAGTCTATGCTTTCCATTACATTTTCGGCTAGCCGATTCAAATCTGTGTTGTCAATAGAGTATAGCCATTTGCTGGATTTTGGTTTGTTTGTTGTTTTTTTGTTGTTTGGTTTTGGAGTTTGTTGTTCTGGTGGTTTAGTTTTGTTTTTTGTTTTTGTTTTTGTTTTTTTTTTTTAATGAAAAGGATGAATGTATGACATCAAGTTTCCCTGCTGTGTTTCCCCAACTACAGCCTCTAATTCCTTTGGTGTACATTATTGCAAGTCTGAGCGATCTACCAGATTTCTCTGCTCTCCCAGAGAAATCGATACTTACAGGACTCTTTTGAGTCATGTCAGTAAAGAAATAGTTGTAAGAAGGATAAAAAAAGTAGGATTTTTGAATAGTAATATGAAGAGCACAAACAGCCAGAGTGCCAACTTCTGGGGGTGGCCACCATTGCTGGACTGGTAGCTGCTAGCAGTAGTGGGGTAAATGTGTCATTAAAAATATTTTTAGTAACAATACAAGCCGTATCAACATTGGGGATTTCTTAAAATAAAAATACATTTTAGGACTTTTTTTATTTTGCAGTTTCTGTAAGTCTGCCTGATTTTTAGCTAAATCCTTCCTTGTGGAACACGTTAGTTTTTGTTCACTGTTTCTAAGAGATAGCACCATGTCTTATGATTAGTTTGCCACTAGCTCTTAACCTGTATTTTTTTCTTCAAGAAAGTTTTTCTTTTCATTCATTTTTTTGGGACTATGACATGTTTTGGGACATGGTATATCATAAAAATGGAGTAAACGTAGCTTGCTAACCTATTTAGAACATTTTATTCTGAGCTTAAAGAATTTTGATTACATTTTATGATAGCTAACCCAAGGTCAGGGAATTTAGTTCCTTTCCATCAACTGAACAGTGATGAGAAAAACACAGCCTGAAAGCTTTCTCATTGCTTAGCAGGGTTGAGTATTCTCATTCATTTTGTGCTTATTTCCAGCTCATGTGTTCAAAACAATTAAGTAAACAAATACTATTGCTATTTCAATTGTTTATAAATAATTTAAAAAGGGAAACATACCTGAATAAGTGCATATATGGGGTGCACCTGGAGGATGTTGGCTAAAATAAAGTTCCTTGAGTAAGTTCTTGTCCTTTCTAGCTGTCATCAGTTTGGAAAACAGAAGTGTTTGTTTGTAAGTCTGAATAGCCACACTCAATTATTTTGTGAAAAACATTGAATCAATGAACCCCAAATAATTTTGGCTGCAGATGCTTAATGAATTTGCCCTTGGCTGTTCTGTAGCTTGCCCCAAATATACAATTTGCGTTCAAAGTCCTTGCATGACATATGGTAAAATTCGAACACAGACAGTCTAATCTAGAATTATTTTTGTTTTAATTTAGTTCTAGGGATGCTTGCTGACCATCACAGGGTAGCAGTGGCTATCCTAAGCACTACAGAGATATAATATAGTTTGGGGCGTTATAAAAGTCAGTATGTATCAATTTTGACTTGCAACCTGACAAACCAACCTGTGAACAGCAGGTGGTGGGTAGCTATTTCATGCCCTGGGAGGCAGGAAAAATGATGGAACTTAGCATTTGAAGGATGGTTGTTCATATAGTTTCATTTCACTGGATATAACCTGATATCAAATGGTTGAAAAAGTAGAATGTCAGGAAACAACAGTTTTATAAAATGTTTTATATAAGCTATTTACAAGGTCACCTTAAGTTTCACTACATATCTACTGAGATTTCCTACTTTGTCAAGATATCATTAAAACTTCCTGTAGCTTCTGAAATATTTCAGCAGTGCAATCCTTCCAAGTAGTGTTTATGTCAGAGATTATTGTTTTTAATAAAGCCATCTGGATAAACTTCAAGATACCATTTTATTAGCTTATGCAATATTTAATTGGTAATCAATCTTTGTCAAGATAAGCAGTTTGGCCTAACTTAGCAGTGTGACAAAATCCGTTGGGAAGGGATAAAACTAATTTTATTTGTAAAGTAAGGTGTAGATATTTCTTCTATTAGCATCAGTTCTGCTTTTGTTAAATCGTTTCCCAGATTTCTTCAAATCATTTGTGGAAGACCACTTCACTTGAAGGCCTTCACAGTGTTATTATACCAATCAGATTGCTGCACCCTGTACAGTGCCCATTATATTATATGTCGATATGAAGCAGTATTTGGGTGAAGCAATATATGTCATCTGAAAAAATGAATCCCCTATAAAGTAAAGAAATTGCAATTTTATTAAAGATTTGTGGTGATTTGTGACTATAAATTGGAATTGGCATCCTTAATTTTCTGAAAAACGTGGATAAAATTTTAGATTTATTTGAAACTTTCTGCCAAGTGAATATTTCAGTACCAATACTAGAATATGTTTAAGATTGGTGTAAGTTTAGGACAGGCTAGCTGGTTTAAGACAGGGGTTAATAGATGTCACCATATTATGGCTCTTGCTGCTGAGTTAGGAAGAAGGCAAAGACCAAGACTGCACTAAAAGCTAAATTTTAGCGAGTGAATTCTGGTTACTGGGCTACATGGCTGTGTTTGGAGTTAGTTAGGACTGGAGACTTGCTTTTTAGGAGGATCTGACAGGTTATAACTGCAAATGAGTCCACTGTGGACTATCAGGGCATGGTAAGGGATAGCAGAAGCAGCTGTATGGGAATAGATCTACATCTGACAAGGACTGATGAGATTACAGTTAAAGTTTGGATTCTGGCCTCTAGGGAGCAATGTGTGAGTGTTACCTTTAAGTATAGGAGGGATACAGTGGTTTAACTTCGTCTTTATCATCCATGTATTAGGTGACAGGGATCATGTGTCTGGGATTAGTGCTTTGTGTGGATTGCCAGCAAGGATGAGGAAAAGGCAGAGGTACTTAATGCCTTCTTTGCGTCAGTCTTTAATAGCCAGACCAGTTATCCTCAGGGCTGCCAGTACTCCGAGCTGGATACAGGGATAGGGAACAGAATAATCCCCCCATTATCCAGAGAAAGCAGTTAGCGATCTGCTGCTCCACCTAGACATGAACAAGTCTATGGGGCCAGATGGGATTCACTTGAGCATACTGAAGGAGCTGATGGATGTGCTTGCCAAGGCACTCTGCATCATCTACCAGCAGTCCTGGCTAACTGGGGAGGTCCCAGATGACTGGAGGCTAGCCAATGTGACGGCCACCTACAAGAAGAGCCGGAAGGAGGATCCAGGGAACTACAGGCCTGTCAGCCTGACCTCGGTACCAGGGAAGGTGATGGAACAAATCATCCTGAGTGAGATCACAAGGCATGTGAAGGACAATCAGGGGATCAGGTCCAGCCAGCATGGGTTCATGAAAGGTAAGGCCTGCTTGACCAACCTGATCTCCTTCTATGACCAGGTGACTCGCCTGGTGGATGAGGGAAAGACTGTAGATGTGGTCTACTTGGACTTCAACAAGGCCTTTGACACTGTCTCCCACAGCATTCTCCTGGAGAAACTGGCAGCACATGGCTTGGACTGGCATACGCTTTGCTGGGTGAAAAACTGGTTGGCCGACCGTGCCCAGAG
>NW_009598655.1:0-46540 GCF_000690535.1 Cariama cristata | reverse complement strand
CTAGGTGAGCGCGTTTGGGTCCCTGAGAAGGCAGGACCCGGCTGGGATTCGCCATCTCCCTGGGTCTCGGGTGTTCAGCCTCTCTTCCCCTCAGAGGAGCTGTGCCATCGTCAGGTTTTACCTACGGTGTTAACGAGAGCCCTGTTTACAGGATACACATAAAGCCTTGGATCACTGAGCCCCTTGGATTGTTAGGGACCAAAACCAGAAGGCAATGCCTTTGCTCAGAGCTCCAAACTTCTTCTGAGTCAGCACCACATACAAAAGATCTTCCTTTTGGCATTTTTGGCATCTGGCATTTCTTCAGGGACAAGTTTCCAGTCCTTCTGCTCATGCTTCTTTTTAAAGCTCCAATACAGCCCTTCAGATCTACTGTGAAATCCAAAGTGGACCTCTTAACAGCTTTCAGAGGAACATCGCCTCATGGTGATTGACAGCAACCCTGTATGAGGCCTTCATTCATTTTTCTGCAGCCCTCTCAGCTTCTGATGCAGCTGTCTCTTTGTTTGTTGAAAGACATTGGTGGATACCCAAGGACTGTTGAAAGTCTAGATCCAGGTCTAGCTACGTTTCCTTGGTGGCCCTGGCAGTGTCCCTTTCCTGAGCATCAGCCTGTGCTAAAAATGGACCAGCCCCTCCGGGATTAGAGTGACCACTCCTGATTCCTTAGAGACTGCTGCTCTGTGGTCCATGCCAGTGTGGGGCTGAGCTTGCTCCCCATGGGTATATGCTGGCTCCGCAGGGAAGCTTGGACACCAGGTTTACACCGTAGCTCTGCTACTGTAAGTTGAATGGGTGCCATCGGCTGAAGGCTCTGTTGTCTGCAAACTACAAAAACAGCAAGACAGTCTTAGGAGCTATCTTTGTTTTAAAAGACAGGACCACACCTGAAAAAAATCTATTAATAGCATCTCTGAGAGTGGACCCTTCTCCTTCTGCATAGCATTTCCTCTGTCTCTCACATTTGACTGGAACATTTTGTAGCCATCACTTCTCTTTTTACTATTTATTGCTTGTCAGAAAAATTCAGTAAGTGAGCATTGTTAATGCAGGTCCAAAAAGATTTAACAGCTAATATTGCTCTGAGCTGTGAGGTCAGTTCAAGAAAACTGTGGCAGTAAAAACTGCTGTGGACTCTTTTTTTTACACAGTGTAATCTGCTCCCATTATCAGCCAGGCTCAGGGTGATGAGAATTCCATGAATGTTATGATATTATTTTAATTTTCTACTCTGTGTTGTCTTAGATCATAGAATAATAGAATGAGCTTCTCTGCATTTGTCCTGCAGATCTCTCTGCAGGCTGGGGAGAATGGCAGCGAGGGGCAGGCCCCATGCAGCTACAGACGCAGGCGTGGGTGCATCAGCTGGTTACATGTGGAGGGGAGAGATAACATGATGGTGGGGTGAGCTGAACAGAAGAATACACACAAATTTGAAGTGGCTGCCAATTGAGATTTAGCAGAGCCATTTACCTGAATCCTGCCATGCCGATGAGCACAGCATTCAGAGAGGACAAAGCCAAACATCCCATAGAAACATGTTCATTAAAAAATGTTTCGGGAAATTCTAGATCTTTTCAGGCCTGATTTTAAGGTAATTATCCACTGGAACAAGTACCAACAACTGCCATTTCCCTGAGGTGGCCAACACATGCCCAGGAAAGAGCTCTTCATGGCTAACGCTGCGCTCCAGCCCCTGGTCTCCACTGAGAAGCATCAGCTGCTCTTTCTAGATGAGGTTACTGCTTGACTGCCTCTTCCTAGCTGGGAGGCCAGCCTGGCTGTGCCAGCGCCCGGCCATCGCAGCAGCAGGTCGGGGACGTGCTGGGACAGTGCTCGGGGCCTCGGCTCTGGCCAAATGTGCAACGTAGGCAGAGTTGTGCACCCACTGCCTCTGATAACCAGCAGGCAAAGGCAGGGACAAGCACAACCTTCCACCTTTCTGAAATACAGCCAAGCAAAGAGGGTCAAACTGGCAAAGGGGGAATGGTTCAAACATTCAGCACATTGCAAATACTTTCCAAGGAGACAGGGAAGGGGTATTCAGAGAAGAGTTATTCACTTTCTGGCAGGAGACTGATATTCTCACCTCCACTTTGTGGGGAACATATCTAGTTAAGCCATGTGAAGGGCACAGGCCTAAACTTGCCCTAGAAACTGCTATGGTGGGAGAAGACTGTGTTACAGTGTGTTGATGCCATGTAGTTATCACAGTATGGCACTACATTTTGAAATTCGTGAAGTCCCCTGTAAATAACTGTGGGGAAACACGCTTTGGGAGTACTTAAATGTTACTACCCCATTTTATGAAGATTCAGATAACTTAAAGCCACCACAATGGATGTTTAGACTTAAAAATCTGTGTGTCCATATAGTAAATTACCCAATTTGCAGAGATTCAGAATACTTCCTACCCCCACAAACGCAGCACATAATCTAACCCCAGAACATAGCCATAGTTCTGGGGAACAGGGAGAATTCAGAAAGCCAGAAGAAGCCTGTTTGCTTCTTGGTGGGGAGCATTTGGAGGAAGAGCAAGCTGTATTGTTATAAATGCATGAGGATGGTTTTTGCTTTTTTGCTAATGTATAGTGAAAGCCACAGCTAGGACTTGGCAGTTTTATTGTTTGTAAAAATACATATCGTGTACACAGAAATATTGTCAAAGAAAACTGAACGTAAAACATCACAATGTTATTTTGTGCAACACTCTCTAGCTAATAAATATTACACTTATCGAAATATAAATATAATCTCAGAAACATTACGTAGCAAAGCAATATTGCTGCTATTTAATAGCAACCTTCTCAAGCTCAACAGACCCCTAGCTCCTCCAAGGATGGAGGAGGCAGCAAGCCAGAAGCTTAACTTGGTGGGCCTGCAGATATCCCTGCCACAGCTTCTCTGTGCTCAGGGAAGAATCATTTCAGAGTATGCTGTGGTTGTACGGATTGTCTAAGTGCAATCGAGAGGGGGAGAAAATAGGGTTATGGCCAGCTGTCCTCAAATTTAGCTGTAGATGTGATGTTTAACACGGTTAGGGCTACTGAAAACTTCACTGGCTAAATGCCAAATTTGGCATCACCAGAATGTGACAACAGGCTAACTCAGACTAAAGGATGAGAGGGACAAAGAGAAACTTAGCTTAAATTCACTGTAGGCAAAAATTCAAAACCTGTTTATAGCTGTTCATATTCCACATATTGGTTCAGACTACCGAGAGATTTTGGTAGCAATCCTGATTTCAAGGTAGCACTCTGATCCTGCATTTAGGATTGACAACCTCCAGTCTGAATGTTAGGATTGTCCTTGCCTGGGAGAGTTGTTCTGCATGATATTTGTAGGAGTAAACCAAAGAAAACAATGTGAAATCAAAGCGAAATGGGAAGATGTATAAGGCAGGAACTAATACCTTGCCTGTATCCATATACCTGAAAAGATATTGTGGCTCTTAAAAGCTACCCTAGAACCATGAGTCTGAAAAATACCAAAACTTAATCCTCTTTCTATGAAGAAATAG
Source organism: Cariama cristata (assembly GCF_000690535.1). NCBI lineage: Eukaryota > Metazoa > Chordata > Aves > Cariamiformes > Cariamidae > Cariama > Cariama cristata. The sequence continues at coordinate 43,020 of NW_009598655.1, read as the reverse complement.
TTTGACACAGGATATGTGAGATCATGGGATTACATTATTTCCTTTTTCCATTTTTGTTGGCAAACATATTTGAACCTGAGTTTTGTAATGACGGGAGAGGTTCCTGCTGGAAGTTTGCACCTCAGAGTTTTTGTAAACTGCTGTCATGTAAGGTTTACTCATGTTCTCACCTGCCCAAACAGAGAAGCATCAAAAATACATACTGCATATATGCACATATCATCTGTGAGTCCTCTTGACTTATCTAGTTATTGTTAATGCTTAGCAGAAAGTCCTGATCTTATTTACAAATTCTGCAGGACACCAACACCCACACTTTTGGTTTTGAGGTCAGTTATGTCAAAACAGTGTCTCTGTCTTGTGGTGAAAATACAGATTTTAACTGAAATACTAGGAGATGGATATTGTTCATACCCTCTTCTGCTGTCACCACATAATGTGGAACTCCTCATGGAGTAAGTACCCAGGCAGTCCATTCCCATAGGACTTTCTTTGATCAGTCCCTTTGTTCACGGAAGAGATGGAAAAGTGTTTACTTGTGATGATTCAGTTACGCTTTGAAGTACGAGAAAACTCGTCTTCTTATCACTAGTGCACTGAGCACATATTCTGTATGTTTTCTCCTCATGGCTACCCTTCTGAGCCCTCCAGCTCCTTCCTTCCAAACACACCAGTTCAGGAGTAGGTTCCTGTACATTTCACAGACAATCAGATCCTAGGATCCTGTCTCATCCTGGACTGGAAACACATAGCACTCAGCACTGCTCCGTCCTCCATACTCTGTTCAAAGAAATTGGATGGAGATCGTGTATTTATCTTCTGACATAGAAAGACCGAAGAAAAAACCAATACAAACTTATAGCTTTGACTTCCCCCCTCCAAGAATGTCTCCATTTGCATGAGTTCCATTTCCCCACTCACTATACAATGCAATTTGAGAGAATTTCAAGATTCTTCAACACGTTGCTTTTTTTTATCATTCCTCATAAACTTACATGCACATGTAGACACCTCTTCAGTGTACTAGGTACCAGAATCCTGTTCCTGTTATGCCACAGTTTCAGAGAAAATCGTGCAAAGCGAGAACAAAACCACCTTGCAATATCAGCATCAGAAATGCAGTCACTAAATCCAGTCTGTTCCCGTGTGTCCCAGGCTTGTTCCTGTTAAGAGCTTTCAGGTCCAGCCCACTCTGAATTAGACAGCCATGGAAATGTCTAAACGTTCCTTCTTGGCTAAAGACAGGTTTGGTTTTTTTTTTTTTTTTCCCTGGGGAAGACCTTCATTTGGGAGTTCACGGAACTGGAATAGCAATGTCAGATCTCTTAGTTTTGAGGCTGTATCTTCAGGAGAAATACACTTGCTGGGCTGTGTGGTTCAGGACTCTGTGCTCAGCTGGTGCTTCTGCTTGTAGGATGCAAAGCACATTCTTCGCCAAACCAAAGCCTCTGTCTGTCTAGGCTCTGGAAGACGTGGGGATATCTTGTCTGTCTGGAAGTACCAGCCTCTGCCCTCTCCTTCTCCCCAGGCATATGGCAAGTGTTTGTGGTGAGAGGATTCCTGTTAATGCTTTGTGTGGGGAAAATCCAGCCATCTGCCCTCTCAGGACTCTCTTAGCTTTGCTTAGCGGGCGGTGCCATGATTACAGATCAAATTCAGAGATTTCACTCAGCTGATACAGCAGAACAGAAAAGGATGGCCGGTCGTCTTTCTTCTGAGCAGGGGGGAGAAGAGAGAGGGAGAACGTTAATGTCAGCTTGAGAGGAATAGCAAGGTTAGGAAAGAAAATCTTGTGAAAAAACTGGGTATTAACAAAAATACAATCTATTGTTACAGAGAAAATGCCAACGGAAGAATGAGCTTCCCCTTCTGTGCAATGTTTCTTTTCTACTAGCAGTGAATTTTGCCTAGTGGACACTAAGTATCTTGTAATGGGTTGGCTGTCATTTTTACCATCACTATTGAAACTCAGCCCTGCAGATCCACAGCTTTCTTAGGAAGCGAGATGTCTCAGTGAAGTCAACACAGTCTATAGAAACAGCAGCTTAAATAAAAGGCAGAGAGCCTAGAATTTGCTTGCTAGCATGGATGAAAGCTACAGAGTGCTTCACCTCCAGGATTTTATCTTGTGTTAGCATGTGAAGTGTATACCTGTCTCTCCTCCTAAAAGCCAAGGGGAAGACAGCTCTTGTCTTTGGGAACTAGGGCTCTCCCATTACAATACTAACCATCCTCCAGCAGTGGCTCATGACCTCATAAATCACCTTGGAGGCCAGCTTGGGTTTGTAGAGCCGAAATCCTGCATTGATTTCTTCCACCACTTCTCCATTGGTGCGATTCTCATAGGGGATTTTACCCTCACTGAAGACCTCCCACATCAGCACTCCTAAAGCAAACAAATGAGAAAAATCACAAAGCAGCAAGTGAAAGCCTCAGCAGGCCCACAGCCGCCTTTCACCTGCTCTTCTCTGTAGCTCAGTGTTGGTGTCTATGACTTGGAAAAGCATTTTCACTCAGATTCTCGGTACACTTCTGAAAAATCAGTCCCTAACACAGCTGTACAGTTTGAGGATGCCAGCTAGGATCTCAGGTGGGCACTGGACTGTATGGAAGTACCAGTTTGGTGACTGCAAGTTTGACTTCTCTGCATCCTGCTTTAAGATAGTCTTGCATGACAGGGATGTCTTTCCGCATGAGTCAGATGAAGTCTTATGTGTCAGAAAGCAGAGCAGTGTCATATGTCTTCTCCCAAACTGTGAAGAAGAGGGAATGCTTGTGCATGTACTCCATCCAGATGTGTAATCTGGGAAAGAGAACCTGCTTTTTGCCCTGATTCAGTTTATCTATTTTTGCTTCCAGTTAATCCCATACAAGAGACATGTCACTGATGTTCCTGCCTGCAGTGTGTCCTACACTAGAATCTGCTTGTATTTTGGTGAGACTCAGGAGCAAGAAAGCAATATGAACTTCTCCATTCCTGTTAGTCAGCTTAGCCTCAGTACTGGGAACTCCTTGCCTGTAAAACGTCCCAGATGGTGTGATTCACTGGGATGAATTCATACCCAATGACAGTGGAATTTCAAAGGATCACAGCACATTTTTCGTCTTTTTCTAAACCATCAAATGTTGTCCTGTGATTACGGTTCAGAGCTGTACAGAAAGTTGTGCTTCTCTAATGTTGTGGAAGAGAGGCAAAGACAAAAAGATTCTGGAATATATTGTGGTTGGTGACCAGATCAGAGAGGCTCTGCAAGTGGAGTGAATACAAGGCATCTGTGTTATTATTAGGTTTGATTTCTTTGGTCAGCTAATACGACTGACTTGGTAAACTGTGTTCACATTGTATTAGAAAAGGGAGACAGACAGATAGATAGACTGATCTGAAATAAAGTTGTGTAACTCCACAGTCAACTTTGCTAAATAATGCCTGCTTTCCAGCTTTGAATTCTTCAAATGGGAAGATGCATAGAGATTGCAGCTCCTCACCAATGATACTGGCTCTACTGAAGAATAAGCAAAGCAGTTGTACTCCCCCAGTGTGCAAATTCCTGCACTGGGAATTTCTCACACCCATTTTGTTCTCCTGGGCACAGCAGGATTTCAGGTCTGGCAGAAGAGATGAATGGGCTGTAGGGTAGTGGAGCAGAAAGCTTCTCACAGTCATGAGACCATGACATGACAGAGGAATCCTCTTATGCAAACCCCACTGGATGGGGAGATAACAAGTCTGACAGATGTACAACACTGCTGTCTGCACTGACCAACGCAAACAAAGCTCACCGGTATTTCATTCAGCCCTGAAACTGGAGTGAGCCAACTTCACCAGGCTTGGCTTGACTGTAAATCAAACTGAGCACCCTTTTTGGAAGCATCTGACTCTCAATGCACAGGCCAGTTTCTGATTTGTGAAGCAGAAGAACATTCTTATCAAAGTAGGATCTCATGACACTGCCATGTTGCTGTGAGGTGTCAGTGATAGATCCACTGGCAAATGTTGTCCCTTATTATTACTGACAGCCTCTTCCACGTGCCAGGGGACACAGAAAGAGGAATGGTGCTCTCTGAAGCATCTCCAGGTTGGGCTCACAAAGGCGGTTGCGTGGGGCTGAGCACCCAGCTCCCCCTATGCTGTTCGTAACCCACCACGGGAATGCACAGCTTCAACCAGTGCTCAGTTCAACCACAGCAGCACACAGTAAAGGGAGAGGGAAGCACGGAATTCACAAGCACAGACTAGCAAAGGTTATAATCCTGCATTATTTACTGCTAGGCCTGGAGCTGAGTGGCACCCCATTGACTGTGTGCTGTGCACAGCACACTGCGGCGATTCATTCTGCAGTACCGCGATTTGCATGCTAGCTGGAGATGGGCCAGATAAATTAGTGTGCCAGATAGCCTTTGTTATCTCCAGTGCCAATGGCTTTGGGGGAAAATATATACAATGGTTTTCTTATCTGTGAGGGTGGGTCCAGAAGGGAGACCAAAGAAGAGGTGCAAATCATAAAACAATGCATTGGGGAGCAGGAAATGAGGTGAGAAAATGTGAGCAGTGAAATAATATTTTCAGATTGGCATAAAGCAAATGGAGTCAGCAGAGCAAACCTGAAAAGGCAGAGGGTTTGTGTGCAGCATCAGTGCCTGGGACTGACATGCAGAGAGATGGAGTGCCTAAATGTCTTTCGTTTCCTTTCCTTTCCTTATATAATTTTGTCAGTGACTCTCTAGCCTTTTCTTGGACACTCTTGCTATATCAGCATGAAATAGAGTTCAGTATTTGGTATTATATAGGATTGGACAAGTATCATGCATTAGATTGGCAGTATTTGCAGTGTTCCAAGGAATCTAGGTAGTTTACTATTCTTTCCTTTCTTTCATTTAAATGATTTAGGCTTGCTTTCCTAAGCCATTATTCAGGCCAAACACCCTTGGAGCCCAGAGGATGTAGTGTTTAGGAGAGGTTACTTGAGGACCAAGCCCCTAGGTTTTCTGAGCTGTCATTTGTTGAATTTTTCCCATTCTGACAAGACGTTCTTACCAAATGACCAAACATCAGATTTGGTGCTATAGTTGCTGTAGGAGAAAACCTCTGGAGCAGACCACTTGACTGGAAACTTAGTACCAGTGGAGCTGGTATACTGATCATCAAGGACAATCCTGGAAAAGGAAAAGAAGGGAGTGTGTTGAGTAACTCCCCCCATCCTGTGACAACCCCGCGGGGAGCGTGTACAGCCTCGGCAGCATTACCTGGACATCCCAAAGTCGGACACTTTGACCACGTGGGATTCCCCCACCAGGCAGTTCCTAGCAGCCTGCAAGAAAAGAAGGTGCAAAGGCATTAGGTCAGAGCTGAAACACTGTCAGAGCCACTCAGTTGCTTTTGTCCTGGCAGAGCAGACAGTGCTTAAAAAAAGGGAGAATCAAAGTGACATCGTACCATACAAAGAGGGCGAAAACTTGAGGTTCTCATGCTTTCTGTACATTTTATGGCCAGCATGTTCCTGTTGCCACAAAAGCTGTTCAACCATCAGTCTGACTTGCAGGCCCTTGTTGGCCAGAAAGGGCAGAGAAAGACCCTGAAATATCCACAGCTACTCACAGTCCTTGCTCCCCTAACAAAACAACAGCAGTGACTGATGCAGCTTGATTGAACACTATGTAATTAAAAGTATTTTATCAGCAATGCATGTTTATAAATCTGTTAGAACAGCTCTCTTTGGCATCTTTGCTGATTTTAGGCACGAAAAGTGCTCAGTACGCAGGAACTGTGGGAGCTGGGGCTCTCAGGGAGCAAAAGAGTCCACTCAGAAAAAGAGGGAAACTTTATGTCCTCATTTCTTCTCTCCCAAACACGATAAAGGGAAACAGATTAATCAGCGCTCCAGGGGATGTTTTTTTTTCTTCCCTAAACTATTGATGCTGCTTCTGCAATAAGGGGAGATACTGGATCCCCTGTCAACAGATAGGCAGGAGGAGTGAAAGCTGAAATTAAGGAAGGGAGAAAACACAGGGAAAAGCTCAGCTGGAGCAGAGAAAAAGTCTATGTGGGACCAACATACCAGGTCTCTGTGGATGACAGAGTTTTGTTCCAGATAAGCCATTCCTTCGCACACATCTTGGCACATCCCCAGCAGGGTTTCCTTTGAAAAACTGCCCCGCTGGCTCCTGAGGTAGTCAGACAAGCAGCCGTTCTCCATGAACTCAAACACCAGGCATATGGGAGTGTTCTCAAAGCACACGCCATAAAGCTGGACTAGCTTGGGGTGAGACAGCTTCCTGTGGGATAGGAGGGAAGGTGGAAAAGAGGCTGAAATAGGCTCAGTGCCTTCTATCCTTAAAGCAAGTGTGTTATGTATGGCCACCCATGTCACCCTGCTGCAGCCTTCTCTCTGCAAAGGCCAACTATAAAAGGAGAAACAAGAAAATGTGTAGACCAAGTCTAATGTCAGGTAGCACTAAGTATTCTATTTCAATGGTAATGGTCACCAAAAGAATTTTCTGCATGGAAAATCACCCAGTCAAACAAAAATAAAGTCCATTTCTGTCTGTTTTGAAGGGAGGGAAATACAAAAAATAAAACCAAAGTCAATAAAACCAAAGAGAAATATTTTCAGTTGTGCAAAGTAAAAAAAATTTGCAGGTAAGGTTTTTCAATAAAATTTCCCTCAAATTTTAAGAGATTTCTCCATCCAATTATTTTTGACAAAACCCACTTTGCTCTTCAAAACAAACCATCAATTAACCCTGCCTCCCAGAACAGCAGACATCTGGAAGACCATTCTGGATATTGATAGACTTAGAAGCATAGTAATTCACCTACACTTTGAATTACTTTCCTTTGTAACCACCAGAGCTCACCAGTCTTTCTCTATGCTATTTAGATACATAGTAGATAATCCAAGTTTAAATCCCCCGTTCATATTCTTGAACATTATCACAACACTTTGGTTCAGTCTCATGAATCGTACAGGGTCTGGTTTTCTTGGTGAATCTATGACTTACATCAAGACTTTGGCTTCCTCGATGAAATCCTCTTCAGACATTGCTCCCTCACGAATGGTCTTTATGGCTACTTTTGTCTTCTCCAGCAAGTAGCCAAGGTAGACCACCCCAAACTGACCACTGCCAATTTCTTGTACACGGGTGAGCTCAGAAGGGTTAATGACCAATTTTCCTGTTAATTGTAAGGGAGAAAGAGTAAGGATCTAGCAGTAAAATGTCAAACAAAAAGCTTTTGTGGGTTAAACATTGAGATGGGAGTTGAAGTGAGACTTTCTGGCTCTCCCTGAAATTGTCTGTCTGATCTTTGGTAGCTCATTTGACTAGTCCATGCTGCAGGTCATGTTCAAGAATAGGAACAACAACATCCCCTTTTTTCCTCCATTTATCTTGTCTATCTAGTTCTTCAGGGAGGATTGTTTCTACCATGCATATGTGCACTACTGAGCACAACACGGTTTTGAGTTTCTTGGAAGTCTCCAAGAGTTACAATAAAGATGATACCAGCAAAATTCTGTAAACAATATACAAATGGAAGGTCTTTCAGGAGGGACTAGGCATTCATATGATACCAGCAAAATTCTGTAAACAATATGCAAATGGAAGATCTTTCAGGAGGGACTAGGCTTTCACCAAGTTATGCTATGCTCCTACTCCCGTCACCTTTGTTCATCATTCATTTCAGTATTTAATGTTGATTTTATTAAGACCCTGGGGTTCTCATCACCTCCCTCAAGGCACTGCACCGCATGATCAGTTCATTCAGGTATCAATGGTAATGACAAAGATGATAATCTAGTGAATACTGCAGTGTAAAGATCAGAAGAAAGCTGTTTATTGTGGTGGTAGTCACATTAATATTTGTCAATATCTATGGGGATATTCAGGATCGCCCAGCTAAGCAGCAAGAAGTGTGATTCCTGTATAGTCATAAGAGTACCGTACCGTAGCTCAGCCCTGCAGTGATGGGGGCCTTTTTTCTCCAAGAAGAGACTGCATACCGCAAACGAGTGACAAGACCTGAATAGCAGAGGAAAAGACGGGTTCCAGTTACTGTCACAGTCATGGGAAGTGTGGCTGTCACTGGATACTGGGAGCAGATTTATTGCAATGAGTTCTCAGCTCCACTTGAGGGCAGCTGAACCTCTACTCAGACTGCGATTTCCTGCCTGCTAGAAGTAAGCCAATTCTGAGCATTTTCAGCTTATTTCCCATTTTCACTCTGTCAGCAAATTTGAGCTGTGAGTTTCTCTTAACTGTGATGAAATTCCAAATTATACCTTTCATTTTTAGAGTATTTTTGAAGCCCAGGGTTTCCCTTGGTACTACTGGACTGTAGGTTTGGGAGCCTTTAGTGACTCCCATGTCTGGCTATGGATACTGGCCTTGTCACAACATTACAGTATCATAGCCAGCCTTAGAAGGATGACCAGAAAGAAGATGTAATGCTGGAAGCTGGCCTGAGATGGTAATTTTCCTGCCATCCAAGTGCCAGGATAAATGGAAGAAAAGGTGATGCCATTTAATGTTTCATTGTGAGTGCAGAGGGCTTGGGAGCCTTCCTTCATTCAAAGCAGTCACCTGGCTGCATGGTAAAACAGCAGCTTTCCTCGTCAGCATCAGCCTTCACTCACCTCCTGCATTGTGCTGGTGATAGTTGATGAGTTCAGGGATGCAGTCAAATACATGCTTTTCTGCCAAGTAATATCGCTTGGGAAATTCAGTCGTCTCATTGATGTGATAATGCTTTATAACGGGATTGTTATCCGTGCTGAAAAAGAGGAGGTTTTCTTTGAGGAAAACTAGGTTGCAGCAAAAAGACAGGAATCTGAGGTATAAGTGGAAGAGGAGCAAATGAGCAAAAGGGAGAACCTTCCCTATGCAGAACGAATGGGAAAGGAGCAAGGAGTGAGCTGCAATTGCTAACAAAAGCTGTGTACTTGCATGTTCTCCTTCTCGCTCAGATGGTCTCATCTCTAGAAAGGCTGAGGTTTCCCGATAAGAGCAGGTTGAGTACTAAGTTTCTCTGCCTCTTCTTTCTGAAACAAAACTTTCTGCCCCATCACTGAAACCCTTTCACTAGTCTTGTATTACCCACCTCTGATGAGTCCAGCATATAGTCCATGTTGATCCTACCAACACTTCAGTTGGAGGGGACAATTTCATCAAAATTGCAACCCCAGTGATGCCTAAGGCACTATTTATAGGCATATATTTAGATGCAGGGAAAAGTGGAGCCTTTAATACACTTTGCGAATAGCAGCTAACTCTTCTGCCTTTTTTGGAAGTGTTTTCCTCTATCATTTTCATAAGCCTTCTGCTCTCTCTTTATAATGCCAAAACAACTACAGCAATTACACTCTCACAGAAGCCATTTCATTGATGTAATTGATGTGAAAAGCTGCTGAGCTCAGCTGTACCTTAATGCTTTGGTGAAAACAGAGACGGTGTACATGCCAGGCTGCCTCGAATCTCTCACCATGAAGGCACCTTCCCTACCCTGTAACAGGAGCAAAGGAGGAAAAACAGATTAGAGACATATTGGAAAAAAAGAACAGGGCTGGGGGCAAAGCTCTGCTGATTTCAGCCCTGTCTACTGCTCAGTCACGAGGATGTACTAAACATGTTGAAAAAAAAAAGATCCATCAGCCAACTGACAGAGCTTGGTCTGTTCCATGCACAGCTCTGATGGCTGCCCAGGGCCTGCAGGTACACCCAGCTGGTCTTGGGTGCTATATATTTTTAGCTCTGTTTCCTGAGGAAATGAGACTTACGCGCTTGTGCTGAGTATGTGTGGGTGTGGGTACATGAGCGTATGCCTCTCTGTCCCTCCAAACCTCTCCTCTAGAAATTTTGAGCCCATTGATTGCTTTCAACCCTATCTGACAGAACACTGGTGATACTAATTTCTCACGAGTTCAATAAAATGTGCAGCCAAGTGGAAAGGCAAACCCCTCTGAGTGCCTTCCATTCAGAGAGCAGCTACAAAATGAGAGTACAATCTATTCAACACCAGCGATTCCATATGGGAGTGTATGAAAGATAATTTATCAATGTACCACAAATGGGAAAAGCCCTGACAAGATCCTGCCCTTTCATAGGTACCCCAGTCATCCAGTATCTAAGTATAAATGTGTAGGAAAGCAGGCTTCCTCCACTCGGGCACTTACAGAACAATCTTCCTTTTTCATTTTTCACTGTATTGTTTTCTACTCATCTGAATGCTAAAATGTATCATAGACCATCATCCTGCAGGGCCAGGCCCTAATGGATCAGATGGCAGGGGAGAAGATTTAACATCAGAGTTTGGATGTAATGTGCTGTGCTGACCTATATATTGATAAGAAAAACCACATTTTTCTTCTGTTTGCAGATAAAGATGCTTTTCATCTGGCATCTCAAGTACTTGATTATTTCATTTCCTCCTTTGCTTTACATGGTGGATTTTCTCCATTTTATATGTCCTCTATCCACCCACAACAATTGGTGCAAACCTAATCCACTAAGTGCACTCTGCCTTGGTCTCCTTCTCACCTCCTCAGTGGACTGATTCAGCTTCAGGTGAACATAGAGGCTACCGCATCTCCTGCGTATGAACTGCTGACTTCCAGCACGCAGCTCTGCCCCAGTGGGATCAGGCCACCGAGCTATGAACTTTCCAGGGTTGTCTCTTCAATGCGTGTCTGCACAACATCTACCATATCTGCACTATACAATATCTAGCACAGGGAAGCTCTAAAAAGGATCTCCAGATGCTGCTGTAGGAGCATCTATATCATGCACAGTAAGGGCTTTAGGACTCATCTCCCTGGCAGTCTGGAGTTGCTTGCACAGGTAGGCAAGTATTGGAGACAGCATCCTGCCTGAGTTACTTTAAGCTCTGTTTTTGCCCTTCCATCTTACTTGGCTGCAAGGTTGGCCAAAGATCACTTGCAAGCTTGGCCACGTTTTTGGGGGGAGCTGTGAGAGCTGCAAGGTGTTGAAGCAGAAGTCTCTGCAGCCACCCAGGGGTAGTTGCCACAGACAAGCTGCGCTGGTAGGACCAAAAGGAAAAATAAGATCACTAAACCATGCGTGGACACATCCCGTAGGAGTTTATAGGAACTAAAAGAATTTTTAAAACCACACAAAAATGCTTTTATTTCCGTAAGATACTATTATTACAAGAAAGAACACTTTATTTGGGTCTCCTATTAGTGTAAGAACTGATTTAAAAACTAAAATTGTGTTTGTGTGGAAAATTTGAACCAGAAGTTTATTCTTTTTGTTTTCACTACAGTCTTCACTGTAAAACTTTGGCTCAACTGAAAAATTAAAGATGCACGCTCACATGCACACACACACACACACACACAAAACCCTAAAAAAAACCCCAAACCCATACTTTTGGCTTTCACCCAAAATATTTCAGCATGAGATTGGTTAGATTTTCAAAGAGAACTACTGGCATCCACAGGCCTCCTGCAGAGCCAGAAAAGATGAGCTAAAATCACAATTTTCAGTCTACACACTGTTCTGAAACATTGTTTTCCATCAGCCCCAGTTATTGGGTATGTTTGACCAAGGAAGGATGGCACAGCTCTCTGCCCACACTCAGCTACTGTGGAGGTAAGCGGGGGTTGCTAGTGGTCCTTTATCTTGCATCGCACACTAAGAATAGCCAAGGACAGCAACACAGCAGGAACCCATGGTTCAGTTCTCTCTTACACAAAGCAGCTCTTGCAGGCTTTTCCTCATTTGTCATTAATTAATTATTATTGCCCATCCACCCCACACATAACACTGGTTTACCTCATCCTTGAGGAGTGTTTCTGCTTTGCTTCTGCTGATGTTCTTATTGTACCATCTGAAAACATCAAAAGACTCCACGTCAGCGTTTCTAGGCTACTAAAGTTTCTGCTGAAAAGCTTCTGAATTGAGCATCCCCAGCGCTAGCAGCAGCACATTATGTGGGGCAGGGACATCTGAGGCTTGTAGCTTCTAAAACAAATCCAGGGCACTTAGAGGTACAAGAAAAACATAGGCACAACTTACTCATACATTTGCAGATTCTCGGGTGATTTTTCCGCCAGGTAGCTGCTTGGCACATAGCCTTCATGCCTGTTAAAATGTGACATGGCGTGAGTGCGCTAGACAGACAGGATTTTCTCTGCATCTGTAGGAATCAACCCTGAAAGATTTGCCTGCTCTTTGCATGATAGAAATGCTGGTTGTTAAGTATTTAATAAGGTTACTGGAGAAGGAAACAACAGATTGCACCTCTAAACTTGGAGAGTTTCACAATTTTCACAATTTTTTCCCCCCATATGTATGACAGAGAATATCAACCTGGGCTAGGGACTGTTTATATTTTTATATTAATTTTCAGATCCTTTTCTTCAGCTGCCTGAATACAAGCAACATCAACAGGAAGAAAGTTACTGTAAATAGTCTTCCATCATTTTTTTCCTGTATATCAGAGAATGCTTCACAGAAGTTATACAAGAGGCCAGCATATATGTTAATGGAAGAACAAATGGGATTTAGAAAGAATTTATAAATTGGCTTTTGAAAAGGGACTTACCCATTCTTATCTTGAATCAGCCACCAATGTTCCTCAGAGCTGTCAATCACATAATATTCCTCGTTATATTGCAACGTCAGCTCCTGCGGATTCTGGGCTTCATAGTCATATATGGCTATGACTAAGGCTTCCTTTGGGTCTAACAACAATTTCTGCACAAATTAGGCAAAAGGCTCATCATATTCACATTCATAAAAAACAATGGCATACTCTCTAAAATGATATTTCCCTGGCAGCACTGGTGTCCTCTGGGTTCAAAAGCCTCAAAGCTAGGAAAGTACCCCAGGGCGTTTAGTGGGGTATGGTGGCAACATGAGAATTTTTAGCACTTTCAAACAATGAATTTCATATAGAAAATGCAGTTGCACAGAAAATAGTTACCTACTCCTTCTCGGGGCAGGATTACCTCTGTCTGATTTATTCTTCACAGATGTTTCCTAATCTCCTCTTAAAAGCCTCCAGTGATAAAATCTCCATGACCTCCCTAGAGGGACTGTCCCAATGCCCTGCTGCCCTCCAGTAAGGCACCCAGCCCTACCAACCACCGTGCTTCTTCCTTCTTATTAAATAAGCCAATGACATTTTGTCCCATCCACAAGTGGGTTTGGAAAGTCACTTCTCTGTTCCTCCTCTCAGTAGCTTGTCTCATATCCCTCCTGCTTCCCCAGTTTCCCTTTCTATAGATTGAAATAAAAATACAGTTGAAGCTTCACTGACAATTGGAAAGCTATTTGTGAAACCAAGCTGTCTTTGCAGGACTTAACCTAACTCTAGTGGTATGCTGCTGATTTATGGCTTATGGAAAAGTATGGAAAAGGTAAGAGAAAAGCCCAGGAATGTTATCACAGGTGATATTCTAGGTCGCTGCACCGTGGTGAACCTTAACGAGGATATATTCACCTCTGCTAGTTAAACACACGGGACAGGACACTAAGGACAGCTTAGCGTGCCTTTCTGCACTCACCCGGTTATCTTCAGGAGTGGGAGGAAGAGGCTTCTTTGAGGCTGAAATCAAATCAAGAGAGATAATTTGAAGTAGATCTGGACAAAACCAAGGGAGAAACCATTAAGGTAATGAATTGATAAAGGTGATACAAGACCAGTGAATGGCAAGCCTTGGTCTTTTAGAGTAAGACGTGCCAACAGCCTGCACTTACACAGTGACTCGCCGCCACACAGCCTGGGTTTGAAACTGGGGTACAGACTTAAGGAATAACCCAGACACAAGGTGAAAATGTCTTGGGTGAAGAATGATTGACTACTTACATGCTTTTTCAGGAGACAAAGTAAAGATTACACTTGGCCATTGAAATCACAGAGGAAATACAGTTAGAACAGAATGGGACACCCAGGGCTGAATGCATATATATCTCAAGAAAGCTGTTATTATGGCTTATTGACTGATCACAGCTGATCAAGTTCTTAGTTCTCCATCTCATTCCAAGCACCAAGTATCACACAGAGGAAAATGTTAATTCAAAACAAAGAATGCCATATACAGTAAAAGATAAGCCCGAATATCCCAACAAGCCAGCAACATGTCTCTTGATGGAAATGTAACACAGTGTTCTTTTATGTTCTGTATGAGACAGATTCAATCCTTTACTTTTGCTAGGAATAAATATTTTCAAGGTCAGGATGGTCTTAACAAATCCCATACCATTTTTGGTGGGGTCATACTCCACACAGCCAGCTGCCATCTTCTCTGTCTGAGCACAGCATCTCCACTTGCCATCTATCCAAAAATCTGGATGACACTTTGAAACCAAACTGTTGTTGTTTCTGGTTTCTGAAAAATGTTAGGGGAAGAAAAAGGAGGGGGAAAATTAATTCATTTGCATTCACATCAGCTCTGAAAGACATCTACAACTGAATGTAAATAATCTACACTTTAAAGAAGCTTCTTATTCTTGTCAAACCAAGCTTTGGTGAATATTATCAGCCTCCTCCATTAATGTTTTCCCTTCTCCTAAAACGAGTGAATGCCACTATCGATGTGGAGGAATAGCCTTCCTGCTGGTTATGGAGCCCATACTTCTCTACTGTGGGAGAACCAAATCCTACCAAAGTGACTCTCTTTAAACCAATAAACACCAAAACCACAGAAGCAAGGTCTCATAAAAAGAAATAAAACCTGACAGGGCATGTACTGGTGATTCCCATGAAAGACTACAATTTACGGTATGTTTATCTGTAGGACCTGGACGCTTGCTGCTTTGACTTGGTGTTCAGAAGGAGCTGTACAAGCTGACATTCAGCACCACTAAACAGTTTTTGCACATGTGAATACCAGTCTTGAATGTCTACATGAGTGATTAATGGTCCTTCTTTTTGAAGCTCAGGCTCTCTCTCTGTAATAACAATTTTCCTAAATAGAACAAAAAATTTCTGCTGGCCTGTTTCAAGACACTACTCAAATTGTCCAAGGGAGGGGACAGTCTCAAAATGTTGAATGAGAAGACGTGATAAAGTAGAAGCTTGGAGCAGGTGCACTCCAGAAAGGGAATAGCTGGTTGGAAGAGTAAGTGCATGAACTTAATAACTCCATCAGGCACAATGTTTTCAGAGTGAACAATATAGCAACTTGTGTTATAAAGCAGGAAAAAGCTATGACAGAAGCCTGGTGCAATTTTCATGTAACTAAGTAACACCTCCGTTATGTCAAGTATTATGCTTCGTTTCTGCCTGCAGTGGTTAGTTTTTGTGCCTTCACTTCAGAATCATTGCAGTGAACCACAGCATAATTCAGGAGGTGAACAGGAAATGAAAGCTACCCGCAAAAATGTTTCTTAATCATGATTCTCTAAGAAGGTTGTCATCCAAACAAAAAATCTATTAATAAGAGCTGAAAAATCTCCTAAGCAGAAGAGATTAATTTCTTAAAAAAAATTAGCCATAGAAAAATCTTCATCTCATCTTCATCACAAATTACAGTAACATATTAACAGTTTATCCTAGAAAGAGGCAAATAAAGCATTCCGTGTCCAAGTTTTCCACTGCTGCTGAAAACACACCACTGCCGAAAACACACCCACCAAACTTACAAGCAATTCGATTTTATAACCTCATTCCCCATTACCTCTTTATGTGCTTAGATATAAGACATTGTCTCCTCTTGCACATTTTTTCTGCAGTATAGCTTGTGAGAGAAAACTGGTCTGGGATAAGTAACTTCAACAATTAGGTGGGCACAGGGGTTTTATTACCTTCCTTCAGCGTAGAGACCCATCTCTGCCGGCTCTCACGATTGGGTGCAAACACATAGAGTATGTAGTTATCGTGGACGATCTGGAGAGAGGAGTAAAGAAGGGAGCCAGCCATTAGAAGCAATCCCAGATACGCTGGGCACAATGGAGTCACTGAAGGAAACGGGCAGCAGCCCTCATGCCAACAAGTTACACACAAAATGATGATGTGGGGAAGTGGAGTGACAGGGCCTGTTCAGAAGCATCTCTTAACCTCATTGACTTCTGATTATTTAAAATGGTGTAGAAATCCTGATCAAGAAAGAATTCTAGACAAGCAGTGATTTAGATCAATTTTATGCTGTTAAGAAATGCCTATGAAATCAATGGAGATGTAGCAATTTCAATCTGCAGAGCATTCAGCTCGTTACTCGCTGGCTGCAGTTTATCCTTCTAAAGCATCTCTGGGGAAATGGTATCTGTTTCTTAGCAGTTTCTTGCTAAGATCTTCTTAAGATCTAAGGGCCAAATTTAGCTTTTCTTGTGTCAGTATAAATCTGAAGCAACTCCCTGGAGATTATTTGGATTACTATTATTCTTCAAAGTTTTTAATAGCTTCCAGTAGGATTATAGAGGAAAATAAGAAGCTGGAGCAGATGAATAATGAGCAATCAAGATGTTGTTTTCATCAACTTGGCCTTCATGATGAGCAAATGAAGGAAGAGAAATACAGAACATTTGTGAAGTTTCAGACCAGGGAGTAAAATCATCACAAGAACCAAAATGACTCAGAAACTGAATTGGATGACTACATTTGGGACTAAAATTTTATGTAATGCATAATTTTTATTTCTCTTCCAATATTTATTTCAACAATTTAATTCGAAATGGGGCCTGGTCTCTTTGATGCACAGATGCTTTGAAAAACTTTGACCACAGTCTTTAAACAGAATTTCCTACAAGAGAGCAGCTGTTTTTTAAAGTTTGTCCAGGGGTGTAGATGAGGCAATGTTGATTATTGTTTAAAGAACAGGAAATATTTTTTATCTCTTGGCCTGAAGCCCTTGCAGGAACACACAGACAGCCATGTGACTCAGTCGCTTTGCATACTATGGAGAGACAAATTATAACCTCTTTTACAAAAAATGGAAATAGGGGAGGAATAATTTCCACTTATTTAAAGCCGCTCCTGTTGATATTATTGTTATGTCTGTATAATGTTTTGACAATCTAAGGCAGTAAGTAGATCTCCAAAAGACATAGCCATGAGCACGCACAACTGTACGAAATCTCTCATTTCATGCCTCTCTGCAAGGGGCTGACTTGCCAGATGAGCCACACAAAACCAAAAAGCCACTGGTTGTTCCACAGAAGATTTACAGCTGAGATATTTAAAAAAAACCCCAGACATTTTACAAAATACCACAAAACTGACTGTGGGACAAAATTCAGATGTGCTCCAAGTGAGAATGATTACCACAACCTCAGCGGAGCACTGGCCATCATGACGGATCCACCGTTACCATCCCACCAGTACTGGCCACTACCTTCACTTTATTTTGCTATTCCTACAAGCTTTGGAGAGATGGAGATACAGATTTGAAAATTCAGACCGAAAACAATTTGTTCCTTCTGCAGTCCTTGTTCACTCAAGTTAAGAGTGGTTGAGGTTGCCCCATCAAGCTTTCCCCCCGTCAGGCATCTCTTACCTAGCCCCAGTTAAGAGCTCTCTTGTCAGGCTGCATATCGAGAGCTGTTTGCAGCATACAACAGCATCTTCTGCTGCTCCCAAATGCCCATAAACAGGGCTGTAACACTCTGATCATCTGGTTTCTTGAGTGCTCATTATGCACCACCATAGCAACATTTTGTAATATTCCAGGACAATTTTTATGATCCTGGCTGGGGTCCAACCCAAGCTGGAGGGAGTGTTTACTGACCCAACCTAGTTTGTGAAATTATTTCCTCTCCTTTCTCATCCCTCTGCAAGGTAACATTTTCCAGGGCTCAGACTAGAGCATGGTGGATATGCACTTTTACTGTTCAAATGAAGATTTAGAGAAAATTCTACAAGCTACTTCATGATTTGTCACAATGACAGTACCAAGCCAAGCCTCCAAATTGATGCTGGCTTTGAGATAACAAGAATGGGAAAAAAAAAAAAAATAATCTTGCTTTATGGTTGTCTTTTTCATTTTTATAGGGTTACCGATCTTTTTCAAAATTTATTGTGTACATAGCTTACGATCATTAGTTTTTATCTGCAAATCTGAGTCCAGATAATTCACTCTTTTAAAGCCATCTGTGAACAGAGATGGCCCTGTATTTGGAGAAATCCGTACACCATAATTATTGAGAAAAATACTGTCACTAATATGATAAAATTCTGATAAATGGCAGCACAGGGAACAACCTAATAAACTACAAATTTGTATTGCAATAACTCAGCAAATATTTTGTGGCATTTATGTTTACGTGGCAATGTAAATGTATCCCATATGTATTAATAATTAACACTAGACAATGCGTTCCTCATGCTAGAGCTAGCACTGTCCACCTCTTGGTTGTTAAGCCATCTCGTCACTAAAAGCCCTCTCAGTTCTTGTCTGGAGCGATCTCCCTACCACATCACATTGACCAGTTTCTGATGCAAAGGCCACTGAATGTATTTAGTTTCAGGACCACACAGGTAAATTGGCCAAAACGCTGGGTGGATTCCCCATGTGAAAGATGGGCTTTCTCTGAACGTGAGTTACTGGGATAGCTGAATATTGTGTTAAACATGGGATAGGATTAGAAGATCTAATGATCCTTTCCAATTTAAAACCAATGAGTGTAAGAGTTTATGGATCTTGTAATAACACTCAGTCTCTGATTTCCTGGTTCATTTCAAACTTCAATCTGCTTTTTCTTCCTTTGTTGTTATTTACCCTGGTGTTGGGTTCATTAGCGACTGCACTGTGAGGGAGAATTTTATTGAAATACAAAATGAAGTCATATCTCTATCAGTATGGTCATCAGAGAGACTCACCTGGAAAGGGTATTTATACTGACAGGGAATGATGATTTCACTTTTCACAATCTCCACACATTTAATCCTGGAAAGTTCCACAGAACCCTTCAAAGTCCTTTTTTTCTACAAAATAGAGAAAAGCACTTGGTTAATGCTAATGATTGTGGATTAAGTGAATAATTAGACAAGACTGTCATGTCCAAGGAGATTTAATTTTAATGGAGCAGAAGCAAATTCACTGATTATGTAAGACATTTAAAAGGATTAAGAATCAATCTTATATATGGCACTTCTACATGGATTGCACATACACATACATATATTTCAACTCAGCACATGGATTCTCAGAGAACCAGTCAAAACCTTTGGTTGAAATTCAGGTTTTATTTTTTTCTTCCAACAAAATGAAATGCTCTTTTAATAAAAAAGAATTATTTTCATGAAACATTCAGTTTACTAACACTCCTGTTTCATACTGAAAAGCTATAAAACAATAAATATTTTATTAAAAAATATTTGAGTACTGAGAATTTAAAACCGATGCATTTTATCTAAAATGCAACATTTTTACTGCATCTATTTTCCAAGGAAAAAAAAAACCTCTCTGTTTTTGTTCTGTCTGGGTTTTTAGCTAAGAAAAAATAACAGGAAATTTTGAAATAAATAATATCCTCAAAAACTTGCTGACAAAACTATTTTTCTGGCATCCTCTGCTGCGTTATTATTCATTATTCATCAGATACCAGATACCTAGATAAAAGTATGGGCAGTTAGGAAAGGGTAAGAAAAGAACAAACACCCAAGTACCCCAGCTACCTTGGTGTATGCTATTTCCTACTGAATCCTTGCCCCGTAGCTCCTTGGCGAGTGGCACTCATCTTTTGCAAGAGGGAGGTGAGGCGGACGCCGGCACATGGCAGGCGGGAGCTGAGCTAAGGCTTGGTATCTGGTGCACGCTTCTGAAGGATTCACTACAAATGTGTTCACTCTTTGGAGGCAAACTGGTTTCCTGTTTTGATTCGTTTTCAGTAGGGATTAAACACTAGCTGTCTCCCAGCTCAGCTTTGCCACAACGTGACGGAAATTGGTGAGATTTAAGAACCCCCAAAACACTGCAAAATCTTCTGTTTTTCAAACACAGGCAACTGTCAACGGGAGACAGCATGAACTTCAGCAACTGTGTTGTACCTGTCACGGGTTATCACTCAGAGACACAGCAAGACTCTGGCAACCTTCTCACCCTCCCTTGGACCTCCAACCGAACCCTTTGTGTCTTTCACCTTCCAGACCCCTCTTGCCCCTTGCTCCATATGTCACCCTATAACTCTGCCCCGCTGGCAGCGGACATCCCCACCGCTGTGCTGACCCTCACTGCTGCCCCATTGCTACCTTTCATCATTAAATTTAACCTAAAACAGGGAAGCAGCTGATGCCACTAAAGATGGGGTGAGGTTTGCCATAGTGTACTGTCAAACAGCCCCAAAACAGAGAGGGCCTAAGGCTCCTCAAACATCATTCTTGCAGAACTGGCTGGGTATTTTGCCTTTGTATACTTGGACTTGAGGAAAGAGAGGGAAATTATTACAGTGTGGTCTGACATTGCTCTTGCTGGACTTTACTGGTGTATTTGTGTTTTGTATTTGTCTTTCCTTGCAGTTTAACCAGTGCCTCTGGATTTACTGCCAGGACTGTCTCCTGTACACAACATCTGCCTATGTGGCTCTATGGGGTGGAGTGAGATTTTTCTTATAGCAATAAATGCAACGCTGTAAAGCACCCCTAAATGTAAGTACCAATTAACTACCAAGAGTATTGACAAGCCTTAGAAGGCCTTACTGTACCCCATTTTCACCATCTGTTTTCTTTCATTCTTGTCTATTCACTTCTTTCTTCCAGACTTGGCTTCCTCCGTCTCTTCTCCACAACCTCCTCTGTCATTTGTTCTACCCCTGGGACTTCTACCATTTTGATGAGATACAAAGCCATTTATTTCCTATAAAAACCTTCAATTTTGCTAGCATTGAACCCTCCTTCATCTTATTCCTTTGAAGTCCCAGGGCTTAACCACATGCACTCCTCCTCTGAGGCTTTAGGAAGCAATGTGCCAGTCACACACTCTGTTCTTTCACTGCAGACTGGTTTTTGCTGATACCTTTCCGGACCCTGCTGAAAGACAGGGTCCAGCCCTCTCAAGGACATTTGTGCAGTCGTCCTGCAGCTCTCATCACCTACTGTGCTCCTTTTAATCATGTAATTCAGCAACAGAAGCTCCTCATAATCTCACGTTGCAGTGCAATGTCAGGGTGCGTTTTGCAGCCAGCGCATTGCCTGACAGATCCTCAGCAGATGGGTCTTTGTTGATAGGAAGAAATTACAGCCCTGTAGCAGGACAAACAACTGGAATTACCACTCGCAAACCAGGCATTACCCAGAAACTGGGCTGGAAGCTAAACATATCTCTGCTTTTGTGATGCTTGACTACACTTTAATCCAACAAAAGCAACTGGGCCATTTGGAAGGGAGTGGAGAGGAAAAGCCTCTTAAAAATGGTCTCCAAGAAACCTCAGAGTCTTGTTCCTAAAAAAGCAAGACAAAACATGCTGACAGATCTTCATTTGTTGCTTTCAGTCTGCCTGGAGTATAATTAAGTAGATGTTTTAGCTGATCAGTCAGAAAAAACATCAGTGGTCTTACTGTGTAATGTGTGTGGAAATATAACCAAGCATGCTGCTGTCCCACGAGAAGTACAGTGTGCTGCAGATCAGTCCATCCTGTTTTCTTTCTTTTGGTCCATTATTTGCAATCTGGCAGTTCTGGGAAGAGCTCTGATTGGAGCCAGGTGCATCATAAGCCCAATGCATTATTGTCTTCATTATTGGTATTTCGCCTCTTCTTGCTACACAGCTCCAGCAGCTCTTTCTCTGATTAATCCTTTAATTTGTGTTTGCTGCATAAATTAGATGAGCCCAACAATCCCTGTTTGCCTTAGATACTAGGACAATTGACTATGGGACAATTGACGTAGCCCTGCCCTGCAACACAAGAAGGCATCTCACCGCGCTTGCTTGGGGAATGAGCCGCATCTATCACGTGCTAAGACTAACCACCAACACTGCTACTCACTCCTGCCATGGCAGCTTGGCCACCAAACAAAATGAATCACTTTTCACCAGCTCATGGTCTAGGGCAGGGGAAGGAGAGGGATTGTGGAGCCCACGGTGAGAGGGTAGCGAGCCATCAGCGGCTGCTGCAGGTGACACAGATCTGCACCGTGAGCATACTTCCTGACCACCACTCTGCACCCTCAGGCTTCGCGAATGTCTAAGATCTTGTAAGATATAAGGCTGTGCATTCTGAGGAATTTGCTACTTTCTGGCTAACACTTTGCTGTTGCTGTTTGTGAAGCCCATTCATCAAATGCGCTGCACCAAGCATTTAGGCTGAAGGTCCCTTGGTGGATGCTTAAAGGTTTTGCTGAACCCCACTGTATTTACCAAAGGGCTCTGGCAAAAAAGGTAGCTACCAGTGCTGGGAGCAGAGGGAAGGGAGGGAGGCCAAATGCTAGGGAGAGGTAAGGCAGGGGTGAGCAGAGTCTTATCTCAAGGAGCATAGGAGGAGAGAGCAGGCAGCATTTTCTGGCAGGCAGAAAGGCAGCATGCCATGTTTCATAAAGCTGGCTTGGTTCAAAAGCTGTATAAGAACTTGTATCTTTTTTCTTTTGTACCGGTGAGGGGAAAACCAAGCAATTAAGATTCATGCGGCACCAAACCCCTTGGCAGTGGTCACTACCATGGGCTCTCCACACTGCCACTAGGCTTTCCTTGCCCCATGTCACTGGATGTTTGCGTTCACACCTCTATCTCCCTGTACCTCAACCCCATCGCCTGCGTGTCCCTTCCTTTGCAATGTCGGCTGCTCCTCCCAGCCAGCCAGGCACTTCACAGCAGAAAGGAGTATGGTCCCCTCTGTGGCCCTGCTGTGTTCCTCCTTGGATATGGAGTCCTTCCTCCCGCCACTGCTCCCCAGTTGCAGCTGGACATTTTCCATTCGTAGGAGCGTAGGAGAAAGCTAATTTATAGCTGCCATGGAGCAAGGTAGGAAATTCCAGTCAGCTATATGCTCAACCGCAAAAACATTTCCGTCAAGAAAAGTATTTAATGACCTTCTCTGTAGCATCAGGGTTTTTTGTAAGAATCTGAGCCAAACTTCATTCCCTGATTTCACTTACTGTCTTGACTAGAAGGAACAATTATTAATTGGTAATTAAGTAGATGGGGGGTCTTTGCCTTGGCTCTTGCCATGACCCGCTTGTCCTGTGTCACCTTCTCCCTGTTCCTCTGCTCCAGCTGGGCTCAGTATGCACCTTGGACAGAAGCAGGAGCTGCTTTTGGGGTCTCTTACTCTGTGGGCTTGAGGTGGTGAAACCAAACCAGGTTATTTTTTTCAATGCTATACACAGTCCCTCAGGAACAGGCAGGGAATAAAAAGCAAAAAAGAAAAAGCTTTGACTTCTGCAGACCACTAGAATAAATTGTATGTAAGTGTGAAAAGAGGCTTGCATGCACATTGAAGTATTTTTAGAGTGGCGGAGAAAGACTGCTGTGCTGGCGAGTGCAGTGCCTTCAACATTTGCTGCCCGCACTGGCCTTAAGAGGACTAACGTACCTCTGTAGAGGGCTTATACTTGCATGGTGAATGCTTTCTGGGCCCCTATCAACAGTTTTTACTATATGACACTGTAACTGCACAGCAAATGAGCAATATCAATAATACGACTTAACTATATCATACTACCGTCACCTGTAGCTTTATAGTGCTGGTTTGTAAACTGTGGTACATGTGCATCATGGTGTGATGGAGAGGTCAAAATGGGCTCAGGAGAGGGCATGAGCTCGTTTCAGGGAGCAGAGGCAACACAGCTGCCCTGGGGCAGTGGTTGAATACAGGTAGAACTTCGCATGTGCCTTTTCAGTAGGCTTTTTTCATGAAAATCAATTCCCTTTGTAAAATTTGGAAATACAGTGCTCAGCTTCCATCCATGTTGTTGTCCTTTGGATGCACTTCCATACAGAAAAGTGTATTTACTGAACTTAAGTCCTCTAAGTTCAACCTGAGATCTTCACACTTTTTTCCCCGTCATGCATTTTATCACCTGTTATGAAGACTATGGAGTCTAAGTTGTGGTGTCAGCCATGCCTATGCAACCCCACTGCTTTTAAGACCAGAAACACCTGCACTGTTGATACACAGGCAACAACAGGACAGAAAAAAAAAAAGCAGAAATCCTTGTCACTCAGCTGGTTAGGGCTACCAGTGAACAGAAGTAAAACCAGAGAGGTCTCTTGTGTTGTCAGAGCCCACAGCTTTGGCTGAATGCCTGCAGGGGTGGATGTCTTAAGTAACAAAGCGACAATTTCATGATGTTGCTATTAAGAGCACGGTAACGAATTTTAAATATTCCCCCAGCTCTGAAGAGCGAAGGGACATGGTCACAGCTGGGAAGCGGTGTGGGCTGTTCCTGGCTCAGCACATGTTCTCGGGTAGCACCTGAGAGCAATGAGCTCAGGCTGATATAAAATGGGAAAAACCCAACAAATCCCACCTTAAAAATGCCTGTCTTTAGAATTATTAAAATTGATCTCAAAATGATTGAAAAAATTATTTAAAGTTGAGGATTCTTTCTCTCATAGAGCTGTCCTTGAGCTTAAAAAGGCTAAATAAGGTCAAAGTTTGTATGGTCAGGTCCTTCAAGATATTCCCTATCAGCTACCAGGAAAACATTTGAGGCTGTTGTAGTTTTACTATAAATGGCAGGTACTGACCACTCCTGGAGACAGGCCACTTGGCTCATGGACCTCTGATGTGACCTACGATCACACTTTTATACTCTCATGTGCTTAAATTAAGCTCTAGGAATAATATAGGAACATATATCCATTGTTTGCTCTGATTTCTCTCCATGTAACTCTGTAAGAAAATATTTACTATAGCCGTATAGTGTTAAAGCTCTACCTGAGCCATTAAAATGTCATTTTATGGACGATATGAGTACCTGTCTTCAAGGGAAGAGGCACCATTACAAGTCTAATCACTGGTAGGAAATAAATGGGTCAACAAACTGGACCTGTCTGTCTTTTTGCAGACAGATTAATATCAACGTGAAGCAGAACTGTTGTGCAAGGTATAACACCTTCCAATGGCAGAGAGCTCAACTGGCTTGGTGAACTTCATCCTTATAAATTAGTGACATGTTGCCACCTTTCAGGTATGATTTTCTTCAGGCCTTGATGAGCTTCTGAAGTAATTTGGAATTTCTTGATTTGCTGAACTGCCCAAATTCTGCTTACGCCTATGGCGTTGCAGAGTTTCCAGTTTATTTGCTACTTGGACTATGGGTCTCTCATAGCCACGTGTTGGCGCTGAGATAGCAATGAAGAACAACACAGAAAACAGTAACTAGGAGCTTATGAGATATCACTGGAACAAGATGGACTTATTTTTAATAGCAATTCTCCTGCTATAATTTTTTTCTGCTGAGCAAAAGGCTTGAGCTTGAACTTGAACTTCCTTGAACACTGTGTTGATACAATTACTTTCCATCTCTTATCATATCCCTTCTCCATACACTCTGGTATTGTGCTGTTTTTATCATTTATAGTTAGGATATTAAGAACTGTTGATTGCTGGATTCTTAGAAACTTTGCCTGAACACTATTATCATTCTGTATTTTGGGAGCTTTCTCATTAGGAACACTGATAGTTTGAGGGTTTATGGGAAATAAAACAATTTAAACAATTTTAAAATTAAATTTGAAACCTAAATTGAGCAATTTAATCATAAAGAAAGTTCTAAGGGATTTTGCATTTCCTGCCAATACTAAGTGCTCCAAAGAAAAATCAGCAAGAGGTGATAATTGACAATGTTGAGATTATGTGTAGACTCTGACTGTTGTGTTATATTTTAATACCTCCAATATACCCCGTTATATTTGATATTTAAATCCCTAAATGTGGCTGCTTAGCTTACATGTCTATCATGACTATTTTGTCCTCCTGCTTGAATTAAAAAAATAAACAAATTTGGTTTACAGCTGTTTTAGCTGAGCATGAAGGTGTTTTAGAGGTGCGCATACCCTGGACGCTGAGTGCATTGAATTGTGTAAAATGACAAAATCAATTGCAATCAGTGCTTAAGATGCCTCCATTCATTTAAGCAGTAGAGATGGAGAAGCAGAGCTAGGAGTCTGGGGAGGCAGCAGGAGGGCTCTGTCGGCTTCGTTGCTGGAACCCATCCATGGGCACTCCACTGCAATCCTTAGTCACTGCCATACCTGACTAAAGCAGTTGCAGCCACTAACTTCTTTTTGCCATGCTTCCAGGGACCTGCAAAGATCTCTCTGATTGCACCCTCACTTGGAGCACGAGACATGGGAACAGACCTAAGACAAGAAGCTGAATCACAGCAGGTTCCTACGTAGGAAAGTAAGTATTTCATCTGCCTGCGAGACGTTACGGTGCTGCTTAACAGTTGTGCTGCCTGCTGTCCGTACACACTATTTGCATGCTATCAGTTTGCTCACCATGAAATGTCATTCGCATTGACTAATTTAAGCATCAAATCTTGTTTACTGAGGCAAATATTGTTTGTAGCCAAAGCCTACATGCAAACAATCTCTGTTATCAATTTACTCAGTTAATTTCTCAGTTTACCTTGGGGATATCTGCTACAGCAGAATTACTCCTACTATCCTTATAAAGTCCATTAGGCCAGATCCAGTGTTGTATTTCCATCAAAAAAATTTAAAATTGGAGAAATCTAACTATTTTTAAAAGGCCAGAGAAGTCAGCAGAGCTACACTGAAGACTCGGACCTCAGACATTGCACACTTAGCCAAGAGTTGGCTGGTTCACTGTTCACTCCTCCAGGCTTGCTAAGATGTCTAGTTTTCAGAATTACATGAGCTGAAAACAGAAGACATGCAGGGGAAAATTGAAGCCATAACCTTTCTGCAAGGTTTCTATGGTACAAAGTGTACATTTTCACAGGCTGTGTGTATTTAAGGTTGGAGTAAAGAGATCTGCTGGAAAAGCACAGTTCACAATAAGAGTATTTTTCTCTTGGCCCATCACAGGGGCTCACACACCTGCAATAGCCCAGTATTTTCACTGAACTCCTACTTTAAGATCGGACAAAGCCAATTCCAATGTTCACATTGTCTCAGGTCCTGTCCGAGATGATTATCAAGGTGCGCATCCATACTGTCAGTGCAAGTGGTTTGACAAGAAAATCAATGTCACCATCAAGAAACAGAAGAAAAAAAAGGAAGATTCTTGGCTTTCAAAGAGCTTTCTAATATGATGGAATTAAGTCTTTTATGTTACATAAAAGCACATAGAACAACTACTGAATACTGTATTAGTTTCTTCAGAACTATTCTTCACCCTAGCAAAGACTGGGAGGAGTGGATTGCAGTGAATGAAGGATTCAATGAAAGAAGGGAAGCTAAATTAAATTGACTAAATGACATCAATTTTTCATTAAAAAAAGTATAAGCTTTAAGGATAAAAAAAAAAAAAAAGCAGTCAGAAAGGATGAAAGAGTATAAAGGAACAGGTAGGCATTGCAACAATATCAGTTACAATGTTGATTGCAACATAAACCAAAGGCAGGCACTGGAAGCAAATATGGCCACAGTAGAAAAGTCAAATAAAAGGTAACTATTAGGAAATCTTGTATTTATTGTAACATAATCATATTAGGAGGAATTCTTTCCTTTTTAAAGATACAAAAGAAAACATGGGTTGAAGATTTTGTCGCATCCTTAATGTTCTCCGACAGAAGAAAGATTTGAGCTTTGTAATTTAAAGACAATGGAAGTATCTGACATTTACTAGGAAGACATTGCTCAGAAGTAATTTAAAAAAAACTCTTGAAAGATTAAAGAACAATAAACACCTAGGCAAAGATCTAGCAGGAGCAGAACAGGGTATGCACAGAAAGTGCAAAAAGAAAATTATTATTATTAAATTCTGGAAGACAGAATTAGTTATTGGGGCTATTTTTATTACCAGACTCTACCACATATTTGTTGAGTTAGAAAGGCCGTAGACACCAGACACAGAACAACCTGCATTTTGCTTAAAGCAATCTTGGCTAAACAGTATAACCACCGTGAATTGTGCCGCAGAAGTAATGAACAAGAACTGCAATAGATGGGAACTTTGTAAATATGCAGAAAAACATTTGATAAGACATATCAGAACAGATTGCCCAAAGACGTGAAATCCCTGTCCTTCGCCTTCAAGCAGTGGCTAGTCAACCCTGTAGCTGATTTATTCTAGTGTTGGCAACAGTCCTGCTCCGAGTGTTGATCTAATGCTGGACCCGTGCACAAAGCCCGACTAAATGAATTTAAGAAGTGCCCTCCAACCAGTATTACCATGGTTCTGTGATTTCACAATAGAAAAGAGGCTCATTATGGCAAACAATATGAACTTAATCCTTCCTCAACTCCAATAGTACATTTTGGATTATTAAAAAATGCATTTTAAATTTGCAGAAATGTACTAAAGGATTCATTTAACATTAGGCACAGGTTTGTACCTTGTCTCCATCTTATTTAAGGTTGTATTCATTTTATTACATAAAAATTCATTGAAACAGGTGTGATGTAGACAGATGCCAAGCCTGACTTCTTTGTGGGTGATATGTGTATTATTAATAAACTAGTTGGAGATATGTATCAGAAGGCAGATGGTATTGCAAATTCTGGCAAGCAAACAGAACTTGGTAATAAATACATGACAAGTTATGAAGAATGACATATCTACTCAGATATGTATTTATTTGGAAGGTAATCTTTAAAACCATAATTAAATTCACTTTAGATGAGGATTATAGCTTCATGACTGTTAAGGTATTCAGAATACACAAAGCAATGAGAAGTGGTATGAGTGGCCACTCTAATTAACAGGAACGCCAAAACTGAGATCCTCAGAAGAAAAGTCTTAGTCTGTTTACATTAGAGTCTTGGAGGAGGGAAAAAAAGAAAAAAGTCTTTCCAGGGCGGGATGGACAAGTTGGATTGTGTGTAGAATAATCAAGGTAAAATGGACTGCTGGACTGAGGAACAAAGTGCTGCTTTTGTTACCGTGGGTAGCTGGACTGTCGCAAGAAATCCAATGTGTAGGTAATGGAACAGAAGCAGCTGAAGCACTTTTAGGCTGCTCGTAAAAAGCTTTTCAGCCAAGTTTATTCCTTTGTTCTCCTGGAACAAGAGACTGAAAGCAAATTTCAAGACACACTAAAGTTCCATCTTTATATCTGACTATCAAAGATATTCAATGAATGAAAGAGCCCAGGACAAGGCTGACTCATACTATGTGACCTCTCGAGAATCTGACCAGTGTAGGAAGAATAGTGCTGATATAAATGAAAAGAGAAGTTGATCCTTTTCTGTGTACGCCTTTCATTGCTGCCTTTAAAACCTGGACTAGTAATAGCCCATGAGTGCATGAAGATATAAAATTTAAAAATATTTATGTGCCTGAACTTCCCAGGTGTTAGGTGTAACTTTCCCAGCCCTAAAATACTTCTCAGAATGCCTGTATAGGCAAGATGCCTATTTTTGAAGAGGGAAAACTGTAGCATAGGGACATGAAGCACCTCTCCATAGTTGCTACAGACAGACCCAAGCACTCTCCGCAGGTCTGAGCCATGCCAAGATGATGCAGAGATCATGTAATGGTAATGGTACCACATTAGTGTGGCACCAGCCCAGAGGACAGTGGCCTGTTCACGAAGTGTGGCATCATCCTCAGACATCTGTGCCACATTTAGACTACAGCCAGCTTGAAATACAGGAGAGGGAGGAATGTGACATGCCGAAGACTACGCAAGAACCTCTACTTACTGTCTGAAATACTAAACTACCTCTCTTTACTCTCTTGTCTGCTAATCTGAAGGATTTGCCAAACAGCATAAGCCGTTAGGTGAATGGGATATAGGTAACTCACCAGTTTAAGTATTTTTGCTGAATCTAAGTAAGGACATTTGAAACTCTGTCGTAGACACCTCTCCAAAGGATTCATTTGTCTGCTTCTTTTACAGTACTGCAAGTGTGCTGGGACTCTGAGAGTATCACATAGTGTCTGCATTATTGGTTATTCTGGTGAGGATCAAACTAATTTAAATAATTAAAATGATTACTCCCATGTGCTCATTTACTCACATGTACAGTAGCTATAAAATCAGACCCTGGAAACAAAGAATTTTTGCCCGTGGAATTGATTTGCATGTTATAATAAAGGCACTTCTGATGTATTTTAGTAGAGACGGGGGCTGAATACATGTGCCTGCTATCAGGGCTTTGCTTTATGTTAAGACAGCCCTGCATTGTGCACTGCATAATGAATTCCAGAAAAGACAGCTTCTTATTGTTGTCAGTTATTGGGGGCTCATTCTCCTAATGAGATATGTAAATATCTTTCATTAACATTAATGGCGATTGTGTGCTTGGCCCCTGAGGAGAACAGTGCTTTCTGTCTAGCTATGTCCATTACAACGAAAATGCCACTACAGTTATTGCAAAAATTTGCCTTTACAATGTTGGTTATCTTGACAGCTTTTGGTATCATTTACAGAATTATCCCTCTACCCTTTTGTCCTGTTTATTTTCTTGTTTTGGACTGCTACAATAAACTCTTAAACATCTTTTTATACCCATGATGTCAAAATGCAAAGGAAGGCACTGGGTGCTAAACCCTGTTAAATACAGGCAAAACACGTAAACCTGGGCTTAATGCATAAGCGTATGCTTTACTTTAAGCCACCCAATTGAAATCAGTGGGACTTTCCAAACTGTTAAGCAGTTCGCTAGTTGTTTTACCTGACTTTGTGCATGGGCTGTTGTTAGTGACTGATTGGGGACCGGAGAGGTGGGTACTGTAGAGTATTGAACTCTGCGTACTGGAGCCACTGGACAGGTTGGTAAGGGATTCTTAAAGAAACTCATTGAAAACTCTTACAGCAAACATCCACAGACATTTCCCTTGAAAAATACATACTTCAAAAGCCCAGACAGTTGCTGTCCCCATCTATATGGTACAGTACACATGCCTGAAGATATTCCCCACCACTGCAGCCAGCTGGCAGAGAACAGCGATGTTCCTACCACTCTGCCCTAAAACTCCAGAGCGGGGGGACCATATGCAAACTGCCTGCTGGCAATGGTGACAGCCTGTGCTATCCCCTGCCAGCCTCACAAATTATCTGAGAGAGTCCCAGGGGAGCAGAGCCAAACCTGTGCCAGGGCTTGTGCTATAGAATAAGCACTAAAGATCATCAGTTTCAATGCCTTGCACACGCTCCCTGATCCTGGTTCACTCACAGGGATGGGCATAGCCCATATGTCGGGCAGGTACCGTAATTTTCCCTTCACTAGCTGTGAACTCAATTGCTGGGGGTTCATTCCGTTCTCAGCACAAAACAAGACAGTGCTTACATGGGCTGCCCTAAGCTTTCCTCTCCAGAACAGCAATGACCTGACCACGCGGGGGTCACACCAGGATGGTCTAAGTTTGGGGAAGATTACTGAAGAGGCTGAGGATCGGTTCTGGGAGTATTTCACAGGACAAACTCTTTTCTCCCAGTTCCATGCGTAGTTCTTCTATTCATGTAACAACCTGATTTTCACAGTTTGTGTCAGAAAAAAAATCAGCGTTTCATGGAAAATCACCCCTATAATTACAGATATACCCACTGTCCCTCAAATATGTATAAGGGCCTAAAGTTACATGTGTATTTACGTATGCCTATCTACACATATATAATATGTGCATGTTTAAAATACATAATATATAACATAAAGTAGTAATATACCAAACCGTCATCTCCCCTAATTGACCTTTAGGAAGACTAGGAGAGAAAATTTCCAGACACTCACATATCGTATGAAGTCTATGCCCCACTGAAGTCACCGAGTCAGATTTTCCAAACTATTTCAGTGTCTAAAGATGCTGACAGACGCCTACTGCAATTCTGCAAAAGTATCTAGGCAAAGTGTATGCTGAATTCATCTCAAGTCCACCAAGACCCAGAAAGCACCAAAGAAAATTAGTTGTGAAGATTTCTCTCAATACCTACAGCAGAATCACTTAGATGCTTTTGAAAATTTAACCAAGAATAATGGAATTTAAAATCTTAAAATGGCATTTGAAAGATAGTTTGGAGAGCAGACAGAATCTCAAACCAAATATAGACACAGTACACAGTGATAAATATTATCCTATTTAAATATGGAGGTAAGAAAAACACAGATAATAAAATAAAAGCAAGAAAAACATTTTGTTGGGCATATTTGAGAGAAATAACTTGCAAGTAAAAATTACTGTTAACCCTTAAAGCTGGTATCCAACCTGAACGAGGCTATGATAAAATACAAGGACACATCATACTTCGCTTTTCTTGTTGGGTTCAGACTTAACTTAATTTTCTGCAACTGAGCGAGATCAGATGGTCCGAAGTTGCCAGTGCTGGATAGCAAAGCAGCACGATCCCCAGTTCTGCTCTGCGTACAGTAACAGTGCCTGAACATAATGGATTAACAGCATGTTCAGTGACTGTTGGAAAACAAGCAATATTATTTACAACTGTAATGAGGATCAGCAAACATCCGGCTAAATAGAAGAAGGAAATAATTCTCACTTCACTAGAACACTTAGCACAATGGGGTGCGCAGATTGACTTCTAATTTTCTTCATATTTAGCAAATCAGGGAAATGCAAGCTTGGGGAAACAATGCCTAGCCTGAGTACAGATTTAATCATCTCATCCCTTCTGAAGCTAAGTCCAAAGACTAGACATGTTACACATGGTAGCTGAATTTACTTTAAAATGCAAGACTGGTCTCCTACCAGCCATCAGTCTGCTGCCCTGAAGAAAAGAATGAGAGAGTGAATATCTGTGGGTGACACTTTTTCGCAGATGTTTTAAGGGTACACTTGTGATCTTCGCAATATGCCGCTCCAGCTCACCCCTGTACCCATGTGAACTGCCAGGCACAGGCTCAGGCAGCTGTTACACACACTGGTTATAGCAGCCCATGCTAAATTCCTACAACAAAACTAGATCCTTTCTATAAAATAGCAAAGTACTCTTATTCCTCCATGCACACCAATGCGCACTGACCAGAAGCTCTAAATGACCCATTTGACGACTTTGCAATTTTCAGTGAATGGTGCTGTAGCAAGTACCAGAAAAGTGAATAAAATTTATCAAAGATCATCCTTTCCTCCATTAGCATCCTTCCCTTCCTTTAACAAATTTCATCCTTCCCTCCATTACTCTATTATGAGAGAGAAAATGGCTGACGTACCCCATGGCGATGTTCATAGTAAGCCAGCTTGGACTTGGTTAAGACAAAGAAGCGCACTTTAAAGTTGGAGGGTGAAGTCCTTCTCTTCTGTTGGGATCTTTTGATAAGCAGTTCCTCCAGGAGCACACAGTTATTCATGGCTGAGCCAAGAATTGTCGTCTCCCAGGACATGGGATGCCTGTCCTAGGCGCTGAGTGCCCGTCCAAGAGTGCTAGGCACTGAGTGCCCGTCCAAGAAAGAGACACAAGAAGGCAGACAGTTAATCTTTTTTTTTTTTTTTTAAAAAAAAGGTGTTCAAAAGGCAGCGTAGGTGCTTTGAGCTTTATCTTCCCATCTACAGCAAAACTTCCTTTCTGTCAAACCATAACCACATCCTCTCCGAAGTCATAAAACGAACAGCATATGTTGAACTATACATGAAGGTAAATGTTGTGGAAAAAATAACACTTGAGGGACATTCAGTAGATGTGAGTCAATGATTAAGGATTAATTAAAGGGGTGTGGCATGATTAAGCATCTGTCTCCTACTCACCCGTCTAGCAAATACAGTTACAAATGCACGCACTGAACATAGATGTATAGGATGTGTGTTTCCACTGTCCTCTAAGAAGTAGGTCATGCATCCACATTTCTTTTTTGAAAGAATGGTGCCTTCCCATTTAGAGTGTTTAACAGTTAACTGTGAGTCTCAAAGATTTCATACAACTTATTTTGAGGAAGTTTCCCACATAACATGAAAGTTCCTACTACGTAAGGAAAGAAAATTATATCCTGGATATACTTGCATAAGGAATGATAAATATTTGTAGTCGTTAGATATTTAAACCAAAACCAAATGGTTACAATAGCTGATAACTAATTAATTACCATTAGTTACTATTTACTCATTACTGAGTGCTTCAGGTGCAGTCTAATTAGTCTGTGGCTGGATGTTCCAGGAGTCACAGGCAGAATATGCCCTCTGTGGATGCAATCAAGACCAGTGTAATCAGCAGTGAAACAAATCAGAGCACAAACATCAAACCAAGTGCAACTGGTTTCCTCAGGACTTCAGGGCACCATTCAGGGCAGTCTCCACCAGGCTATATATAGAATTATAAAAAAATTAATATGCAGTCAGTACAACAGCACTGTTATATTTTAAAACAAATGCAATTCATTTTTCTCTGCTCTTTCCTTTTTAATATTTTTTGTATTTTTTTTTTTTATTAGTTATGTATAATTGTATTGCTGATGCTCCTGAGGATTGGAGAGATGGAGTCTGGTGGAATGTGGGGAAAGTGCAAGATAAGTATTTTCATTAATTTGGTATTTCTAAAAATTGTTCCAGTGTGTATCATTTACCAGTGCTGACTTTTGGCTTTAGTTTAACATAGCATTAGGGTATAAGGAGGTAGCTCCCGATCGCTGATGTATTTTTACAGCTGTTTGCAAGCTCCAAAGAAGATGCTTCATTATTTTAAATTCAGTTCATGAGGAAAAAAAAAAATCTGAATAAATATCAGAACTGCAAACTGTTTAAATGAAGACTTGGATTTTGTAGGGCAGTATGTAGACAGACTTGGGAAGCATATTTCTCAATAGAATGTATTGGTTATCCCTCCCCAAAAAAGAAGTGGCATATCTGTTCCTTGCTGTTTCATTTTTACTGCTTAGGTAACATGTTCCAGGGATCATTAAACGTTCCTTACTAATTTTGTTCAATGCTAATTGAGAACCTGTATTTGCCATAAAAATACAATTTAAAGATAGGACTTAACGTACAGATCTGTAAGAGAATTAGCTAAAGGCAATGCGGTATCATGGAACAGAAAAAAGGACAAACAGAAGCTGTTGTGCAGTTGATCCTTATATATATACCTCTATCTCTATGTGGTGGTCTTGCTGAAGATAAGATGCAGCATATATTGAAACATTCGTCATGTGTAAGTCTAGCAAAGCTATGCTTCATTTCTTGGCAGAGTGACTGAGTTACAAGGAACTCTTGTGGTTGAACAAGAAAGATGACACAAGTCTGTGATCTCCTGAAAAATCATCACTGCTACCAAGGGGGATTTCATATCTATTTGTAGATTAGGATCAATATTCAGGGCAAATTTCCCAGTTCTTCTACAAAACAGTTTGCCTCATGCAATGTACATACATAAAAAATGCAGAGTCTACTGTTAAGTTTTCTAAAATTGCGCTCTGTGTAAACGGCAGCTGTTCGGACACTTCCAGACCTTGTTTAGGTGCTTGCACCTCTAAAATATAGGACCACTTTTGCACGCACATAACTTTCCCCATGCTTGAGAATTTCCTGGTTTAAATTATGCTCAGAGATCCTTTCTTGTAATTAATAAACCAAAACATGGACAGTAGCATGCCCTGCAAACTGTATAGACTTCACTCTGCTAGCAACAGTGAATCCCTCTAAAAAAGGCTCTTGATCTTAGTAACACTTTGCTTGATTTGTGTCAGTACAGACGAATTTATAATCACAGTTTGTAATGTCATTGCATTTTTAGCTATGAACACTGATTTAGGACTATGTTATTCTTTGTAGTCTCTTCTTTGCACTAACTGTAGTGCCTTAAGGACTTTATGAGAAGTCTTTGTAGCTTGGGCCAAGGGGGTTGCAGTCTGTTGGCAGAGATATACATGTTGTCTTCTCAGAAAATTGAATATATATAGAAATTTAAGGGTGTGACATTGCAGCTCTGCAGAAAAAGCAAGGCATACAGGACAGCAAAGAGATGAGACACCAACATGTAGACCTCTGAGGGGAGCAATGCTGCTGTAGATGAGAGGATGTGGGGGGAGAAGAGACTCAGCAATGGTGGTAAGTAGTGAGGAGAGAGCTAAGAAATTCTTTGAACGTAGTGACTGGTAGCTTGATTTCCTAATGAGATAAGACAGGAGTTAGCAGAGGGACATAAAGAGGGGAGGGATTTGATCAAATGTTCAGATAGGGGGCTTGGCAGCTGCACTTCATTTGGTGTGAATGTGGTATGTGATGTGTTGTAGGAGTTCTGATGGGAAGATGCTGCGAGGGTCAAGGCAAGAGAGAAACAAGGAGCAAACGAGATTTGGCTCTGCATGTGGGAGAACTGGACAGGCTGAGCTGCTGTGGAAGAAAAGGTACAGATTTGATACAACACATCTAGAAAGACGACCATAGTTGTAAGAAAATAATGACAGATTTTGGCCTGGAGTGACAGAGAATCTGGTAGTTATGTTAGAACTAGCAGGGTTTAGCAGGTGAGATCAGCTATTCTGAGTTTTCCATGATGAGTTCAAACTGATGATGGCCCAGCTAAGACATTAGACAGGGAAAAAAATAAGAATGACTGTAAGGAAGGAAACAAGTCAACACAGCCAGATTTGGGGGCCATTGATACAAACACAGGAGCTGATTTCAGTGACAGCTGCTAACTGTTTCTGTTTTGCAGTAACTTTATCAACTGATAACTCTTCACTGTTGAACTGGAGAGGAAGGTAAGGACTGATGTATTTTTGTATCCACCCTTGACACAGATCTACCTCTTCGTGTTCCTTTTTCACTTTAATCCCAAGCTCCATGTGTAGCAAACACGCAAATATTTGAGTATAGCAAGCCAAAACCAGAATATGAATGCTTTCTAAGTCTCATGAATATATAGCCAGGTTGACACGTATATACAAAGATACATGGTCTAAGAATTTTATTTGTATTTAATTGTACATTTATGAGAAAGTAACCTGCTTATGTGTATTTGAATTTTATTTAATTTCAAAGATCATGGTTTCCTGTCCAATTTTTAAATAAAATTCTTTGTTGCTTTCAAGACATAAACTATAGACATAAATCATATGCCATCATCCACCTGGGTGACTAACAGGTTATAACCCTTTTAAACAAAGCCTCAGTCATTTAAGCAGTTCCAGACCCTGCCGGAGATATAGATATAGATATATAGATACATACATAGGTAGAAATACACCACTTTTCTAGGACCAAGTAGGCTGCAGAGCTGGAAGATGTGAGGACAAGTCTGTAGAGCTCTACACACAAACTGCATAACTGTCCTGAAAGGGTTCCTTGGGTGAGCTGGAATATCCCGCTAACAGCGGGAGGAGACAGCGCCTGATGAATTTTGTAGGTATCCTACATCTTCTCTGCTTAAGTGCTTTTATAAAGCCTGCTACCATGTCTCCTTTGACACTTTTCCATCCATATGCAGGAAAATCTGAAATATTTTAAATGTTTCAGATCTAAGTTTGAGCTGCTGTGTACACTAAATACTCTGTGCTCGGCAAGTTGAGGTTACAAATAAAGTTGTTATCAACTGTGGCCTCATTGGGCTCCTTTTTTTTCTTTTATTCACCTTTGTTCTTCCTTTGCTACCTCCTGCAACCTGCTCTATTTCTGCTCTGAAAATGTTATTTTAGGGATTGGATTTTTTCTTAGGGGATTTACCCAGATTATGCAGTTCACACTTTTATTACTGCAGACTGTGGAAATCTCCCCACCCGCACATCCTGCTCTGATACCAATGCTTATGTCCTGAAGGCGGCAGAGAAATTTATAAAGTTAAATATAGATAGTTTTTGTTTTTGTAAAAAAACAGACCGGAAGGCTGAAACTTTATCTTCACTCTCATAAAACGACCTGTATACTTCTATCGTGTAATATTTGGGCCAGGTTTACTGCCTAGGTGCCAGCTCTTCCTTTTCACCAGCTGTTCAATATGATGATTAGCATTCAACTTCCAAGCTTCCAGAATTCAACCCATTTTGCTACTTAGCTTTTTTAGAGTGTGAGAAACTCTATTTAGGTTACTCAGCTGTCTTGCTTCTTTGGCAGTTCGTTATCACCGCAATAAACATGTCTCTAGTAGACCCAAAGAACAAGACAGAAAGCTGTAGAAAAAGGGAAGAATTGGCCTGGTCTTTAGGAGCCAGATGCATTCAGCTTTCCTCTAGGTCTTACAACTGCACCTTTGAATCCGCTCACACAGCTCCCAGTGACCAAGGGAGTTGCTCTTGTAGAACCAGAGCAAGATTCTCCTGTGAACTGTTCGAGAGCCCTGGGAAAGTAGATGCCTTGTTCTGAGCATCTGCTAGGAGGATGTTGTGAATTATCTATAATTTGAATGCCTGAAGCGAATCACTCCCAGACTTACTGACGTTGGCAGTAAAATAGAGAACATGTTTTATACTGGTGAACTCGCACAGGGTTAGGACAGGCTCTTCTGTGTTGAAGGTACAAATAATCCTTTGCTCAGCTGTTCTCTCTTAGGCAAAAATGCAGAAAGGATAACCTAGTTTCATCGGGTCATACCCCAACTGGGAATTTGTTCCACCTCCTTTTATTAGTGCCTGCCCATTGTGGTTCCTTTCTTGTTACTATTTCCTTCTGAAGACAAAGGCGTGACTGCTGGCAAAACTGCAATGCTGCAAATCCTGCAGTTTATTCTGGTAATGTGACGTGTTTGCAGCTACCCAGGTTGCTGATAGCTAGATAGGGATTATCTCTTCATGCCATGCAGACACATTTTTTGAGACATGTTCATTTACAAGTTAGAATAGGCAGTCACCACAGGCATGTGACCAAGTAAAGACCCAGCATTAATGTCTGGTTTAAAAAACAGGTAGAGGGGTTACTTCCAGAAACAGCATTAAGACTGTGAGCTTTTTTTGCTGATTCTATCAAAATGTATCTGGATTTCGAGCCATGTCAATTTATTAACCAGTTGTGAGATACCTGCTTCATTGCTAAATAACCATACAGGCTCTGTGCTGAGTTTTGCATCTATTTGAATCTGGTAATAGGCTGTATAGCAAGAAACACTTCAACTGTCACGTGCATTGAAGATTGGTGTGCCCCAATTTTTACATGATGGAAACATTAAACTTCTTTCCTACATTAGTAGGTGTGCCAATAGGCTCCAGCTGGTATTTTAGTCTGAGGAGTCAGAAAGAAAAGGCAGCACAGCACTGCACTGCAAATCCATTAATTCCCAAAGCCACAGCAGGAGCCAGGGAGAGGGAATTAACCACAGCAGATGGAGACATAAAGCTTGCTTAAGTCCCCTTCACCCGCAACAGGCTCCTTTTCTCTTCCCCTCCTCCCTGGTATATCCTGCAACAAAGCCTATAACAATCACCAAAAAAGGAAATTCCTGAGCTCATGTAACACTCAATCTAAACCCAACAAGAGACTGGAACTGAGTTTCATTTTGGGGTTATTTTTCAGACAACATGAGGAAAAAACACCACACTTTTTTTTACTATTTAGAGTGCAACAGCAATAAAAAATGGAAGAAATATGTTCTAGCACAGCGCTGTTCTAAGACCATGCTTGAAAATGGGATTTGTATTTGCTGTGCTTGTACAACGCTTGGATTCAAATTCTGCTGAAATAACTTAGCATGCCGCAATGGCACACAGTGTACACACTGCTGCTGAATTAACAACTGGAATGCCTGGTAATGAAACATGCCAATTGCCTAAAATTAGTTATGAAGAAAAACAAAATAAACTTAACTAAAGCAATAAATTAAGATGTTGTGTCTTTGAGGCAGAGAATATCATTGTACTGATTCACCATCTGCTGAAGGAGTGTCCAGGTTCATTCCCACAATTTGGAGATGTTGTAGGAATTGTGCTGTATTATCAGTGGTAGGCTTGTACTGGATAGCGTCCTTATTTCAGAAAAGAGCTGAAATACAGCAGAAAGCAAATTGTAGAGTGCTACGCATAACACTCACCATCATTCTTAATTTCTCATTTGGAACCACTGTAAAGAGAAATGTTAGCGGTTCCCCGTAGGGTTGAAAGGGTCATCCATGGGTCTTCTGAGAATCATCCATACTACCAAGAATGAGACTGAAACCCTTTTTTGTTCTTTCATTAGTTGACGTTATATCCCCCCTGTCTTGGCCACTACATACAGACTGGGAAAATGACTCAAGAAGATCACAGAACTCATGTAAAAAACAAGCGCTTGGCCTGCCACTGTCTTCTACTGTTTGAAGTCACAGCATTTTACATCCTTGCTGCACAGTTCACTGAGTGCAAGGCACTAGAGAATCAAGCTCAGCTCCTGTTAATAGAATGCGAAATCAGAGTCTGGAAAGTCCAATAAAACCAAAGGTGTGTTAGTACCTCCTACTACGTGGGTTTTCTCATGCATCTCTGGAAGTGGTGCTTTTTATTCCTTGCCTGTCTTTCAGGGTAGGATGTAACAAGATGATTTGAGACAAGCTAACATCTTGCTGCCACAGAAACAAGAACCATTTCCCTCATCTCCCCGACCTCCTCCCTTCCTTCTGCCTACACGCTCTCTTCTCTTAAAAGCTCGCCCTGATGTTCACAGGATAGATAGCACAGAGAGTTGACTTAACTCACTAGAAGACCTGAAGACTTAATCCAGAAAAACTACAGTAATGTTTTCTGTGGGGTTTGGAGTTGCACCAGTTTACTTTGCAATCCAATGCCTGACAGTGATGGTACGAAGTAGTGAGAAGAAAGGACTGCACAACCAGAAGCGGGGGGCTGGAGGGGCAGTGAAGGA
Source organism: Cariama cristata (assembly GCF_000690535.1). Taxonomy (NCBI): domain Eukaryota; kingdom Metazoa; phylum Chordata; class Aves; order Cariamiformes; family Cariamidae; genus Cariama; species Cariama cristata. The sequence continues at coordinate 2,351 of NW_009598655.1, read as the reverse complement.
AGAAAGGAGAGCAGGACCAGGAGGAAAGAGTAGGGAAGGAGGGTGAAGGAATGAGACCTCCCTTTCCAAAGCAGAAAACCTTTTAGTTGCAGCATGGAACTGCACCCTTGCCTGTATTTGAAAACCATGCTCTCAGTTCCATATCTATGTGCCTTGATAAGGTCTGCATCTCCCTCCTGGAGTACTTTCGCTTTTTCAAAAAGATTATTTGTATGTGTTGAAGTAGTACTTGGAAACAACCACCATGTTAGGAAAAAAAAAAAAAAAGTAAAAGATAAGCTGTCTTGGATCCCCCTGGCTGATAGTACATAATTTTCTGCTCTGAACTGTTTAGATTCTCAACTGACAAGATCACCAGCTGATGAAAGAAGCAATGTGGTATTTTGATTTTATGAGTGAAGATTAAAGGTCTCTTAAATTGCTGATCCCAAAGGACGTTGTAGCTTAATATGGAGAGTTTGAATGACTGGTTTGTGTCAAACAGCAAGACTGTGGTACAGGAGACTACCAGAGTCCCAGTTTAATGCGTACACCCAAAGCACTCCTTCACTCTCTGGAGACCGTAAGTTCCATAGCCATGGTAGTAAAGTGGTGACAGGTGGCAGCTTTTTAAATGTCTTCATTCATTAACCTGTTTGGTTTTTAAGTCTTGATTGTAAAAAAAATTAAAGCATGCAATATTTGTTTTGGAATCAAATGACTTTTAGTGCTTTCCAGTTTTCTTAAAGGTGGCTCTTACTAACAGACTGCGTACTAGCACAACTCCTACATTTCAAAGGGATGGTTAGCCCAGGTCCGGTGCCGAAATGATCAAAACTAACACAGCATGGGCAAACCACCTTATCCTGTTACGTTTCTTCTGCATTGTGTTGCCCACTGTGGCTGCCTGTTAGGATATTTATGCACAAAGAATAAGAGCTCTCTGTACCCAACCTCCTGGGTCTGAGCAATCCATTCACATTTGTGACATTTCAGTCCATATGGATGTGTTTCTGAAAAGAACATTAGATTAATTCACATCTTGGGGCACCACAAAATCCTTAATGTAAGAAGCTTTGTCTCACTTTTTAAGTAGAAGTAGTGGTATCGAGGACAGAAAATGTGAAGATATCACTTCAGATACGAGACAGCATCAGATCTGGTAATCTAGAAACTATCGACAAATACAGATTGAGCCCAGATCAATTTACTGTCAGTTTTCCCTGAAGTTGTAACTCAATACCAAATGGCAAGAATACCCTGCTTTGGACAATATGCATAAACTGAGGCCTAGTTACCGAAAAAAAAATCCTTGAGCCTATATTTGAAAACATAACATAGGCCATATCTATAGATATATGTGGATAAATACTAAACTATAATCACTCCAGTGACATCAACCTGTGTGAATACAGAGAAAAGGAAAAACCTTTAACTCAGACTAAGTAACGAAGAGAGATGAGACTAAGAAACAGTGTAACAGTTAAAGTAATCAGCAACATCGTGTAAAATGTGTAAATACTGTACAGCACTGCCCCAGAACAAGGGCATCGAGCTTCATAATGGGAGAGACTTCTCCAGCGAGTTCACTGAAGTTCCTTCCTACGTGACAGACACTTGCTACATCATCTGAGAACAGATGTCTCAAAGGGGGTCGTTTCCTCCCCAAAACATACTTACAAATGAAAACAGATCAGCCTATTTTGCAGCCAGGGTTGCAGTTATTGTCAATTGCGGAGTGTTGTTTGGTTTGGAACATTTAAATGTACAAAGATTCAGTAAAATGTGAGCTGTAAATTTTTTCAAGTTTTCTATTCAAATAAACCTAACTATTCTGGGTCTTCTTTGCATCTCTTTATAAATAATGAACAAGACCCAAATCAATTATCATTCAATCGAAATGTGTTTTTGACGAAATGATCAGTCCTGAGAAGTGCCTGTGTAAATGACAGGGCAGAGGCACGCGCGGGGTCCCTGTCAGACAAAGGCCGTTGCTGCCATCTGCTGAGGGAGAGAGAAAACAGGACGTTAATGGCCAAGTGTCAAAAAATCCTTTCCCGTTAGGCATTTCAGGGAGAAATTCCTGCAGAGGTGATGCCAGGAAGCCCAGCTCCCCATGATCCACAAGGTGAAAAACTTAAATCCGCATTTTCTTCAACTCCTCCTCAAACAAGACTGAAAGAAAAACAACGGACTCCGGATGTTTGTTAGTCGTTAAGTGTTTTAGTGTATTCAGCTGAAGGAATGATGCACACGCTTTCCAGGGTAATGCTTTTATTTCATGACCAGTGGTAATGCCCGTGTTTCTGATGCTTGGAAATCAGGGAACAGGGCAGCTCCTTGACGGGCCCTGGGCGGGCGGCACCGCGGCC